>NC_136486.1:39330486-39615486 GCF_053919585.1 Euprymna scolopes | reverse complement strand
CCATAGCTTAAATTTTCTGATAAAAGTTTCCAATCATATTAAGTGATCTGTAGTGCTTCGATATTTTTGGAAGCCGCATTGAAAGTTAGTTATTTTATTAGTTTCAAGCTTCACTGAATACAACCACACAACACATAACCCAAATAGAGCTTCTGGAGGAAATTCCATTCTCATTAACAAAAACACAGCACAAAGCCAAATAAATATTACAATCTAACTTACAGGCAATTGCCGTCACAACCACCCTACATAGAACGGTCACAATCTGCTCCATCTATCCATCTCCAAACCACCCTATAGATGAAACAGAAAAACTTATGAACCAACATCCTCGCCCTTTATTAGGCGCTCTATTTGGGTTATTTGTTGTGTGGTTGTATTCAGTGAAGCTATGGAGATTGATATTTACAGATGGTTTTAAAAAGGTCTCTTGTAGATATATTATTGTAGGGCAGAGATTGGATATTAGTAGAAGTAATTCAGTCCGGTTGGCTTTTCTACCTCTGCAATTCCACTGGATTATTTTGTTGGCCATAGCTTAAATTTTATGTATTTGATTTACTTTTATCTTGAGAATAGGGGTCTCTTTTTTATGGAGGGTTGGAAGTTTTGTCTTCTATTTCCATTGTTTCCAAGGAGGTTTTAAATTTATTTTGATCTGTAGTTCTTGTATTTGAATCATGTGTGTTTGTGAGCTTTTTATCGTTGGTGGATTCGGTTTCTCTTTCCATGGCTTCTGGCTCTTTGTGCTCAATTGGTTTGTTAGCTTTTATGCTTGATTTATCTCTGGTTTTAGAGGTTGAGCGAGATCATGGTTTGGTTTTTGTGGGGCTAGTTTTCTTCAAGGAATTTTTCCCATTTATTGTTCTTGTCTGTTTGGATGTTTTTGAAGAGTCTTTATTTTTTTTACTTGTTATCTGTTTTTATATTAGAACTCTTGTGGGGGATTGAAGGACTCCTTATTGTTGGTATTCTGCTCCTCAGAGTTCTCGATCTCCAATGTCTTAAAGCTATTGGAGAGGAGAATTTATGAGTTTATTTGTAGTTTTTGTTTAGTTAAGTCTGGTTCTGTTTTTTTTTTTGTTCTTTTTTGATTCTGATCTATTGGGTGTGGTGTTTGGATTTTTGGTTCTAGTGAGGTTCTATTCATATTTGTTTTTTTCATTTCTTCAATTGTATTTATCAATATTTTGATTTGGTTGATGAGGTCTTGGATTTTAATATCAAGGTTTGTTGTGCAATAATTGTCGTTGTGTTTATTGGTGTTGGGAGTATTCTTTTTTGTTATTTCTGAATATTTAGCCATTACTGCCCTTTTCCTTGTTTCTGGGTAGGTGATGTTTAACGAGTGTTTAATTTTAACAATTTCCTTTCCGTTTTTCCAGATTTCACAGTCTTCGGAGTAGGTACTGTGATTTTCTTTATAGTTGACACATTTATAAGTTTTTTGACAGTTGATATGATTGTCATTTTCCCCACACCTTCCACACACTGGCTGGCATGTACATCGGTCCTGATGGTGACCAAATTTTTGACAGTTAAAGCAACGCAGTGGGTGGGGGATGTACGTTTCGACTTAGTTTCTCGTAGGTTATTTTTTTATTTCTTGTGGAATTTTTTGTTGGTTAAAAGGTTAGTATATACGTGTGTGCGTTTATCATTTCTCCATTTTTTTTTTTTTTTAATTTGAATTCTCCTGACATCCGTTACATTTTGTTCTTTTAGATTTGAACAGATTTTGTCAAAGCAAAGTGAAAGTTCAGGGCCTTTTCCCACTCCTTTGCATAAGTGTTTTGTGGGGGTATGTTTTTATTTTTATATTGTCAAAAAGTTTCCATTTTAAAAGTTCATCTGCCTGTGTTTTAGTAAAAATTTCTATCAGAAGAGTACCATTTCTTAATTTTTTGACTAATTTTGATTCGACCCTTTCTGATAGTATTTCTTCTATCTTGAAGGGGGAGAGTTTGGTTAAAGGCACTTCTCCAGTTGACTCCATTACTATAAAGTTCGGATAGTTATTCGGTTTCTTGTTCGTGTCGCTGTCTGAACTGTCTAAAAATCTTTTTTTACTTTGATTTTTATAACTCATACTGGGTTCGTTTTATATTAATTCATCATCCCTGCTCCCCACTCATCTTGGAGCCCTACTTGGGATGCACACAGGGGTAAGCCCATTCCCCCCAGCTACAACAGGGTTACAGGTATGATATACTTGTACATAATGTAGGTTCTGAGCACGTGTGTATCTTAATTTCTCCCATCCAAGTAAAATATGGGAAAGATTTGGGGATCAGTATTGATGGGGGAGTGTCGTGTAGTATTTAGATTTCGTGCAGATTATAAGTGGTGTGCTAGACATGACCAGCCGATTGATCAGATTGGGCCTCTCCGACCACCCGTCTGGCCTAGTACGAGGCCAAAATGGAGTGTTGCAACTGATACCTTTATTTCGATAGGTATCAGTTGCTCAGTCACTAGGATCGTTTTCATAGACATTATGGGATGCCACCTACAGCCAACAGGTGGCCATATTGAGGGACTTTTACTCTTTGAAGGGGGATAGTCAGTGTATTCTAATGCCCCACCAACGGGGTTAGGAAGTAGGGAAGGAAAAAGGAAAGGAAAGGGAGAGGGGAAGGGGGCTGTTTTTGTAGAACATAATTAAGTTTTACAAAAGAGAATAGAAAACAAGAAATCAATGTAGGTGCATTTCGTCTCAGAAAGCCAATAGACAGCCTGATCTGGTAGCACCAACATTCAAACAGGAATAAACTTATAATAGACAAACGTTATGTGTGTGTGTGTGTATATATATATATATATATATATATATACACACACACACACACACACACACACAGAACTATGGAATATGACATTAAAAATTAGTAAACAAAATACAGTACATGTAATAATACACATGCATATAATCAAATAACATTATAAATAACATAAGGCGGGGCAAATACCATAACCAGGGGCCGGAAAAACATTGTATTCCACATCGTAACTTGAAAAAAAACTATCGTAGGGCCACCGTATCTCTGGGTTCTACTATCTATATATATATATATTTCCAGCCACGTTCCCTACCATTTGAGCTATCGACAGATAAGAAAGATTTAAAATTAAATCATTTCAAGCAAGGAATGAATTTGGACATGTGCAAAAGTAATAGAAATATGTCAGCAAGTTGAGATATGACAAACTTCTATCAAGAAGAAGCAATCATCATTCATATATATATATATATATATATATATATATATATATATATATATACACACACACACACACACACACAGTGTCCGTAAAGTTACTATACAGTCTTATAAATAATAAATATGTAAAAAAAATAAATAAATATTAACTATTAATACAAATACAATAAAACAAGACTGTATAGTAAGTTTACGGACACCCTGTATATTATATATTATATATATATATATATATATATATTTGATGATTGCTTCTTGACAGAAGTTTGCCTCTCTTCAGTTAAGTGTTGCGTGGCTGTGTGCATGTAAAGAACTTTTTAATCCAGCTTTAGTCCTACATGAAAGTCCACATATGTGACACAGAAACTTTTCTTCTTAAGGTGTTCGCATGATAATATTGTGAATCCTCGGATGTTGTGTCAAGCCACTTTTAGATTTGCAGATTAAACCACATATGACAACTTAGCGTTGCCAGATGTGCTGTAATATCTCCTCATAAGACTGTCGTTCCTGTTTTTGATTGTGTGATTTCAGATGATTTACAAAACCAGCTTTCTTCAGTTCCTGTTATAATTTGACATTTTCATTCTGCTTTCCTAACATGTTTCAAGACAACAAAATCTACATGTCACTCTTCAAAAATCTTACAACTTTATCTGATGGTTTTTCTCCATTGATGGAGGATTTGAGCTTTTTTTATATTGATTGTTAGTCCTAGCTGTTTGTACGCCCTCGTGAAGGCAACCAGTGTACACTGTAGGTCCTCTTCTGAGAGGGCTACAAGGGCGTTATCGTCTGCATACTGTAGCTCCATAATGGATATGGTGTTCGTTCGACCTTTGGCCCTGAATCTGTTGATGTTAAAAAGTCGCCCGTCAGTTCTGTACATACTCCGAACTCCACGGGAAGATGTTTGTCCGTGTGATGGAGGATAGCAGTAATGAAGATGGACAACAGGGTTGGGGCAATGACACATCCCTGTTTCACTCCCGTGTCAACCCTGAAGCGCTCAGTTTCATCTCCACTACTACTGAGGACTGTAGCTGACATATTGTCATGTAGCAGTCTCAGTACCCGAATGTACCTCTCTGGGCATCCAAACCTTGCAAGAACCAGCCAAAGGGCTTGACGGTTCACCAAGTCAAAGGCTTTAGTAAGGTCTATAAAAGCCATGTATAATGGTAGATTTTGCTCCCTGCACTTTTCTTGGAGTTGAGAAGTGAAGATCATGTCCATCGTGCCTATTTGGGCGAAAGCCACTTTGGGACTCGGGAAGGATGGCTTCTGCAAGGGGTGTAAGCCTGTTGGCCAAAACCTGAGCTAGGGCTTTCCCTGTGGTAGAGAGGAGAGAAATGCCCCAGTAGTTCCCACAGTTTGCCTCGTCTCCCTTCTTAAAGATGGAGACAACTAGGGCATCTCTAAGTTGTGCAGGGATTTTCTTTTGTTCCCATATTTTGAGAAGCAGGGCATGGATGTGTCTGAGAAGATCAGGTCCGCCTTTCTTCAGGACTTCTGCTGGGATGCCGTCAGAACCAGCCGCCTTGTTTTTCATCTTCCTAATTGCATCCCGCACCTCTTCCAGACTGGGTGGTTCTCCCATGCTCTCAATTATGGACTGTTAAGGGAGTTTTTCAAGGGCCTCCATCTCTGGAGTGGTGTCCCTGTTCAGAAGATCCTCGTAGTGCTCTTTCCATCTATTTGTTATTTCTCCCTTTCCTTTCAGCAACGTGAACCCATCCTTAGACTGAAGGGCGGTGTTACGACCCGGAATGTCTAGGGGTAAAAGTCGTAACACAAAATATAAAAAAATTATTTAAAAGAAATTAGTTTTCCCGGGTTTTTAGATACGGGAGGGATATATCCATTTTCTCGAAAGACATTTATAAACACAAGACAGGAAAAACACATCCAAATAACAATACCGAGGCCAATGGAAAAATTAATACAATTTTATTTACATATATAAAAATATATTGTAACGAAAATAAAAGAGAATATGTAATTAGATGAACAAACAAACTTGAAATAGATTCGAGAGAGAATTTCCGCGCAAAAGAAAAAAAAAAAAAACAGTTCATATCCTGTCGTCTGCTTGTAACTCCAAAATGGAAGGACAGCCTTTTTGTGTTTTTGTTTTTGTTATTGTTTTCATATATGAGAGAGAGATATAGAGAGAAAAATAAACAATAGACTCACTCAGCGTCGGGTTTTAAATATTTCTATCGCATTCCTTTCTTTTTAAACAATTTCATTCCTTCGTCTATATTGAATACATTATCCTTCCTAATTATCGCCTTTTTTCGTTTTCTCTGTCGTCAAAATATCTCGTTCATTTCTTCGCTGTCGTTAGCATCACAAAACGTTGTCACCATCGCCGACACTGTCGCTTTCCTAACACACCTCCTCGGCTGCTATATCGTCACTGACTCGCCACCCTGCGCCGCTCCTTTTTCTCTCTCTAATGGTATACCTTTCTCTCTCTCTTTGGCGTCCCCTCTCTCACTGCATGTACCTGCATCGCTCTCGCGTCACTCGCTCAATAATAGGCGACGCGGATGCCTGCGGCTTTCCCTCTCTCTAGTTTCATATCTTCTCTCTCCCCCTCTCTCTTTCTTTACAGTTTATAGGTGTCCCCTCGCTGTATTTTCATATGTTCTATCTCTCTTTTTCCGGATGTTTACAAATTCACTGAGAGCAGACGATAATATAAAACGCGATAAAAACAGAATTTTCTCTTTCGACTTTTTTTTTTTTTTTTTTTTTTTTTTATAATATTAAAAGTAATTATTGTCTCAAATTATATATTTTTTCACATATTTGTAACAGCGGTCAGAGAACGGTAGATGGGGCCGTATACCACTTTTGTGGCTTCAAATAATCCTCTGATGTCCCCAGAGTCAGCAAACTGCTGGATCTCCTGAGCCTTTTCCATCCACCAGAGGTTCTTTAGCTTCCTGACTGTCGATTGGACAGCCGCTTTAGCCTTGGCATGGGCAGCTCTTTTAACCTTGCAATTGATGTTATTCTGCTAGGTGATAAAAGTTTGCCTCTTGATGTCTATAAGCTGTTGGATTTCGGTATCGTTTTCATCGTACCAATCCTGATGTTTCCGCTTTTTCTGTCCTAGGATGCTTATACTGGAGTCCATGATGGCAGAGGACAGCTTGTCCCAGTGCTCTTCAGCGTCATGCGGATACTGCTTGGGCAGGTCCGCGCTAAGAGCCGCCTGGAGGTGTTGTTGGTAGGTGATATCACCCAACTACTCGATGTTGAGCTTTGGTCGGCTCTGTCTTTTTTGCATCCTTTGCTTCCACATTAAATGGATAGACATGATGGAGCAAATAAGACGGTGGTCGGTCCAACAATTGTCTGTACTGGTCATTGCCCTGGTGTTCAGCACATCACAGCGGTCTTTGGCATGGGCAATGACATAGTCAATGCGGTGCCTGATTTTACTTCGAGGGTGCATCCATGATGTTTTAAATGCGTTTTTTTGTCGGAAAAGTGTGTTCGTGATGATCAGGTTAGGTTCTGAGCACTTTGTCAATAGGAGTGTACCATTTGAGTTAGTGTTCTCAACCCCCTCTCTTCCAAGCGTACCTCTCCAGTGCTGATAGTCTCGTCCCACTCTGGCATTGAAGTCTCCAAGTAGGATTATCTTGTTCCCCTTGGGGGCTCCAGATAGAATGGTGTCAAGGTCAGCATAAAAGGTCTCCTTTATTTCATCATGTGCATCAAGCATTGGAGCATACGCACTAATCACAGTTGCCATTTGGCTGCCCACAAGCATCAGGCGTATGGTCATTAGGCGTTCGTTGATGTCCACAGGGGGCTCATTGAGGTGGCGGATGAGGCTGTTCTTTATAGCAAAGCCCACGCCATGGATACGTGGCTCTTCTGCAGGCCTTCCTTTCCAAAAGAAGGTGTACCCGCCTTTCTCCTCCCTCAGCTGCCCGTCGTCAGCCAGTCAGGTTTCAGAGAGCGCAGCTATGTCAATCTGGAACCTCCTTAGCTCTCTTGAGATAATGGCAGTTCTTTCGGGTCGATCACTTGTCTTGTTGTCCATGACGGTCCTCACATTCAAGGTTCCAAAATATAGGCGTAGGTTTTCTTTCTTTTTCCGACCGCGTGGTGGTGATCCCTCTGGATTCGGTAGTCCAAACAGGGTCTTTTTTTGAGGCAGGCTATTTTTAGGGGTACCCTTTCTAACCCCCCTCCCCTAATGGGGTGAGCAGAGTAGATCCTAAACAGGGCTGATCAGTCATGGATGCAGCTGCCATAAAACTCTTTCTGCCTTGGTCCATGAGGTTAGCGACTGAATCTGGCACCCACCGCCTATGTGCCAGGTTGTAGCTAGGAGCTGCCAGACTACACTGTCCTGCTCCCGTCACCACTTCCTGGTCGCCACAGGACTTTTTCTATCCGGGAATTAAGGGAGAGCTCTCTCTGCCTTAGTCCGGGAGCTTAATGACTAAAACTGTCACAAGACTTTTCCATCCATAATGTAGAGTAGGATGTGTTCCCTTTCGCGAGGACGCCTGTGCGTGATGTCTTAACGTGGGGAGACTGATGCGCCTGCAGCCACCACACGGCCCCTTGGCAGAGGAGGGCCTGATTCCAATGGCATGAAGAACCACAACGACTGGAGACCCTCCTCTGTTGCAGCCTTCATCCGCCTTCAGTGCCGTTGTGTCATTATTGTCATCATCCGCCGCATCAGCCGTTGAGGTCTTTTGGATCACTCTTTGTCTGGAACCTCCCCTTCATCCTTACCGCCATGGGTGGCCCTACCAGGAGCCTAGGCTCCGGACGGCATCGCTCTCAGGTTCATCGGAACACACAAGGTTCTCCGCCACAACAAATTGGCAATCCAGGAGAACGTGTGTGTATATAATATATATATATATAGCTCTCGTGCGTGCGTGTGTGTATATATATATATATATATATACACACACACACAAGATAAGGAGTGAGAAGCTCTACAAACACCCAAAAAGAATGAAAAATAAAGAATGAAATAAGAGTAGCAGGTTAGTAAGATCCTCCCAACTCTTTACTAATGTCAGGCTGGCTACTGTTTCCAAAGTCAACCGAAAAACAAATCGGTCTCTACATGGGAATATCAAAAATGAAGAGATCAGGATAGAATATGGGGATGGATAAAACATTTGAAATCAAATGTGAAGAAATACTTTGCTTTTATATCATTTATTTGTGATACTTTAAACAAATTCAATAATTTATACGGAAAACCATTGCATCTGCTTCACAAAAAGGCCATCCCCACAGGATTACAATTTTTGGTTATGTACACAGTATATGGCTCAGCAGCCCTGACTTACTTTCACAAGACTTATTGCAGATAGGACATTTGATAGGCGTTCAATAAGTAATGTCCCTGACCCACTTCTCATAGCAGTAGAGCAACAAAACTTATTAGTCTTTCTCTGCATAGGAACCACCCAGAGTTATGCATTTCTCCAATCATTTAATGCAGCTCTGGAGACTGTATTTTGTAGAAACCCACCTTCAAGAAGGTCCTCCAACCATGACGTGATTTCAGAAATCAAGGCTGTATCATTTGACAATGCTTTCCTTTCAAAAATAACTACATGGCTAGGAAGAGGTGAAAATCAAAAGGTGCAAGGTCACGAGAGTAGTAATGCCATGCAAGACAACAGAGTTCCATTTGTATATAGCTATATTAAACCTCTGACACTTGTGGAGTTGGCTTCTGCCATGGGATATTATATTAGTCAGTAGGCCAGCAGTTGATAGACAAAGTATGTGCCACATGAATTACACACAGGGTTGGGATGAAACATGCCTGGGACATCTGGCAGTGATCACTTTTGTAAGTGTGTGTATAATTTTTATTAATATAAACAAAATTACATGGCCGCAACATTGGACATGTAATGTTTCAGACTTTAGAAACATGTCCAGATGCAAAAATATGCTTTTTTTTTTTTTTTTTTTTTTTTTTTTTTTTTAATTGAAATATTTCTTATTAATTTCGGATGTCATATCCTTCAGAGATTAAAATAGTTCTTTTGTTTCTGTCTGTTCTCAAGTTGTTTTATCAAGATTGCATTAGCTGGTGATATATACGGATTTGTTGGAACTCTCCAGTGAGAGTTAAAAAAAGGTGCATGTACACCGTAGTGTAATAAAATTGAAACTTGTAAGCTTTTTGAAACATCTTTGAATTAAAATTAAAAACAGACTAAACAGACAAACTGCTTTTAGAAACATACTGATGAAAACATTTTCTTTAATTTTAATCCAAAAATGCCTCAAAGAGCTAACAAATTTCGATTTTAATATATTAGATTGCAGAATTTTGGATTTTGATTTCAAATAAGTTTTCGTTAAATACCTTTACTTTATCATTTTACAGAGCGTTTTTGCTCTCATTGTTTAAATTATAATCATTTTAAAACATTAAAATGTATATTTTGTTCAGAACTTACTACATAGCTCTATTCACATATTGAGCATTGCCAAAATAAATACTGAAAATTGATCCACAATTTATATGGAATTTTATTTTGGAGACACCATAATCAGTGTGTAGTGTTTGAATATATGTTTAAATGCTAGTTTTACTCATTTGAAATTGCTTTAAATCTTCACTGCTCACTCATTTTGCGACCAAATTTCAAACAATTTTTACAGTTCATTAGGTCACCTCAGCTATATTTTGACAAAGAAAATTTAAATTTTCATTCAGTAAAACAAGTTATAAAATTACTATGTTCAAAAATTCTCAGAATGTGTAAGGAACATAGCAACGTTTTTTTTAATTGTCCGTTGGTTACCATAGCAACCAAATCTGTTACACTACCTCAAATCTGCTGGGAACGGCGGAAGTGATGTCAGAAAAAAAAAAAAAAAAAAAAAAACTGTCACTAATAATTAATAGCTGTCCCAATCTGTTGCTCAGCTGTACTGTTGCTTATAATTCACAGGTAACAAGTGAAACAGAAAATATTTCAAAGCAAAGCCTGAAAAAAATCATGGATTAAATAGAAAAATGCGAGCATGAAAAGTAATATAGTTGAGAATAAACATGGAAAAGTAAAAGGACTAGTTAAAACTGTTAAAGAAAAGGACAAGATATTCTAGTAAAAAATATAAATTTATAACTTAAAATATTGCAGTATTAAGAATTGATTATATAATGTTAAATTGAATTTGTCTTGTAATTCTTAATGCTACAATATTTTAAGTTATAAATTTATTATACTTTTTACTAGCATATGATCTTTCTTTTCCAGTTTTAACAACTAGTCCTTTTACTTTTCCATGTTTAATCTTAGCCATATTACTTTTCATGCTCGCATTTATATATGTATACAAGGAGAGAGAGAGGGGTGTCTCAAAAAAAAAAAAAAATTAAAAAAAATGTACTCACTGTTATCAGCATTGTCTGGAAAATAATGGTCATCAATTTGAACATTTGCGAACAGGATTCTTCAATTACATTTGTCTTCTGTATTTGAAGCTGATCCATTTCACTATGTTCATAAATAAAGGTTGGTGCAACTACACTATAATAGCAAAATTTGTGAAACCAATTAATTGTCATATTACAGTAATGAACATATCCAAGAATTACGAAACCAATAAGTAGAAAAAAAACTATTAGAGAAAATATTTTTTGACGAAAATTAGTGAAAACATGTTTGGTTAAAAAAGCACCAAAGAATTTCAAAGGGAGGTAAATAGCATGTAACTGCTGCCAATTCAAAAAAAAAAAAAAATTTTCATTTTGCTCAGTTTAACCATAACTGAGTTACTTCTCTTGTTATATCACATTATCAAATAATATTTAAGTAATGCAGCAATATATAAGACATGCCAATTAAGTAGATATTGCTTTTAGTTGAAATTGACAAAGTCAGTAGATACCATTGTTTCTTTTGAAATCAATTTTTACGTTATTATATTGTAGTTGCACTTAAAGGTTTTATTTAAAATGTGAGACACCCTGTAAATAAATTTTATATGGATACATATCCTTATATATATATATATATATATATATATATATACACACACACACACGTTTGTCCATCGCATGCAATTTCTGCGGGTTTGGAAATGGCTCATCAGTGAGAGATTATGTGTGCGTGCGTGTGTGTATATATATATATATACACACACACACACACGTTTGTCCATCGCATGCAATTTCTGTGGGTTTGGAAATGGCTCATCAGTGAGATTTTATATATATACACACACACACACACACATACATATAGGATGTTCTTTTTAGAGGCGACAAACTTTAAATCGACAATAAGTTTCTTAAATTGCAGATTTCGCAATTATCAGTTATTTGGAGTTCAGCTTGTTTTGGCAATTCATTATGAAGAGACTAAAACACAAACAGCATTTGCAAATTGCAAATGAGACAAATTTACTGAAAGAAACATTTGCTGAACAAATAATTTCACAAAATGAGCCCATCAACTGGCCACCTCGTTCGTGCGACAACCCCTTTAGATTATTTTCTTTGGGGATATGTGAAGTCCCATGCCTACACTGATAGATCAGACAGAATAAACCACTTGGAAGACAACATTTGAGGCGTTATTGGCAAAACAAAGCCTAATTTAATGGGTAGAGTTTATAAAAATTGGACTTCTAGATTAGGTTATATAGGCACGAGCTGAGGGGGAGGCATATGTCCGAAATTGTATTTAAATTATAAATGCCAAAAACTTATCTTTGCAATAAATCGCATTTATTTTTACAATAAAAACATTGCATAGATTAATTTTAATTTAAAGTTTGACGTCTATAAAAAATATAAAAACCCACTTTACATACACATAAACACAAAAATTATGTTTCAAATTGCAACAATATGAAACAAGATATAGCTTAAGTACTAACCTTTTTTCTGTTTTCATTGCATATGCACAAGATAAGGATCAGCTACTCTTCTGAAAACGGCTAAATACTTGTCCCCTTTATTTCGAGTAACCTTTTGACCTTCCTCTGTACTATCAAACAGTTTTTCTACAATGATGTCAGCTTTCTAAAAGGAATAAAAACAAAAAGTTAAAAATAGGCATTGTTTTTGCTCAATTAAAAAAAAAAAAAAAAAAAAAAAAAAAAAGGCAGAATAAAAATTTATTTGCCAACTTTTACCTTTTACAAAGATGGTGGAAATTCATATTTTTAAAATTGTATTTACAATTTGTATTTCAAAACAATAAAATAAACCATAAGTTTGAATAACAAACCCCTAGGAAGTTGGTGGGGTTGTGTCCAAACCGTGTGGTCCTCACATTGCTCTCAACACTGGATTTCTTATTTAACTTCTCTTTTGGTTCTGGTTGTGTCATAGTCTCTTACGTATTGGCAACTGCAGTGGAGGGGGGGGGTGCACTGGCTCAAAAGTAATAAAAAAAAAAATTAAAAAAAAAAAAAAAAAAAAACATTAAAAAATAAAATAAATAAATAAAAAACAAATTCCAACATTTTTCTAAATATCAGTTGCACTCCGGGTGTGTATATGTGAAACTACCCTCTAATGCTAACGTACATCTTAGTTTTTTCGTCAAGTTCGTTAGTTGATGTCAACTCATATCAATCTCTCACGACCTGGTCCAAGCCACGATCTGCCTTCGAGAGAGTCAAACTTGCAATCATTTTCAACTCTAGCCAAATGGCATGTCTTTAACTGGACTGTCATAAAACTTCACAAAACATTAGATGTCACAAACTGCTCTCAACAGTCAACCGTCATAAAATTCACAACCACACCTAAAACCGTCCACACCCTAACTCTAAATATATATTTAGCTTTTATACCTTTTGTTTGCCACACCATTCAGCTTACCTTTGTTTACCTCAGTGAACAATTTCCACTCCATTATTCTGCCAATAAACCCGTTTTCTATACTTTTTGTTCTCACAAACTCATTTCCTCTTGTCTTTTACGATATTTCTTTTTATATATATATATATATATTTTTAAAAAATTCCTAACATTTAGAGACAGGAGCAACATCTAAAATATTACAATTAGTTGATATTTACCCTTTCTCCAAGTTGTAAAAGATTGAAAGGACAAATCATTCAACATTGGTCGCCAAAAGTTGTATCCCCATGAAGTAGAGGTTATTTTGAGGTCATTTTAGCTAAAAGAAAGAACAACAGTTCGACAACTTTTTGGATAACGCAACAATTATTATTCATAGAAAAAAGCCATTCACTGATTTTTCACAAGTCTCAACATGCCTTAATATTTATCTGGACAGCACTCTTTGGTCAGTCTGAGCGATTTTAAAGTTTAGTCATTAACCCCAAGTCTGAGGGCCAGTAATGTGGTCTGACTTTCAACAATGTGTAGTCCAGTAGGAGGGAAAGCAGAGTAGTCTAGGCAATTTTCAAGTTCAGTCACTAACACCAAGTTCGAGAGTCAGATTTTCAATAATGTGCAGTCCAGTAGGAGTAGGAGCAATTTGGAGTCTCAACCCCATTCAGTTGGGTCTCTTCCTGTCTTCTGACTCGCGGTGTGACTGCTTAGGGTTCCCAATGCACAGACCTATATTGAGAATTTGCCAGATGGAATGACTGCCACTCTACCAATAGAATTTAATTCAATTCTCGACAACACCCTGTCGCCCCGGATTACAAGCACAAATCCTGATTCTGCAAGACCATGAGTGACCAATGAGTCTTTAGGTCTGCCTCTTTCTTCTTCCTATCCATGGGACGATGACTGCCACTCAGAACGGGAGGTTCGTTGAAATCACAAATGCATTTTCTTTGTTTAAGCCCTTATAGTTTCAGCCATAGAAAAGGGAGTTCACGTCAGTATTTTAATTAACAATAAATGCTGGGACTTTTCCAGTTTTGATAAATAATTTTTAGAATTCAGTCAAGATCAATTCTGTTTATGATTTAAAAGAAAAAAAAAAGCCATTGTCTGGAATATCAAGGGCTACCCCTGCTTAAGAGGACTCGACAGGACCTGAACAAGGAGCCATTATGGTATCTATTTGCTTCCCACAAAAGCAAAATGTGGCAGTCATTTTTAATACAAGGGTTAAAAAACAACTCCCAAAAAGGGGCACTCTGGCAGTTGCAAAAATACAAATTGCCTTAGTATAAAAGGTTTTTTGATGAAGGACAAATTGGTCATCTTTTGCAGCCATAGAGAAGGATTGACTGGTAAATAGGCCTTTGTTTTTATTTAAATTTTTTCCATAAGGACTGATAGAAGTGTACAAAAACAGATCTAGCAGCCCAAACTTGATCAATCCCTGCAACACTTTTTGAACCAAGATACATAAATGATTACTTCCTCCAAAACAACACCATCCAAAAATAATATTTTTCAAACTCACCAATTCATTATCTTCAACTCTTTCAAACAATGGAAATTCTTCAAAATGCTTTACCATCCATTCGTGTACTTCCTTCACGTCCGTAATTGTATAAACGAGGCCCTAAAAAAATGAATAAATAAATAAATAAAATAAAAAAATTTTTTTAAATAAATTAAAAAAAAAAAAAATACAAGTTTAGAATCAAATCTTTTGAACTAAGGCACAGTCATTCAATGTATGTGTCTAAACACAATTTTGTAGAGTCAGACTATATGCATTTTGACTCTACAACAATGTATTTAGTGATTAAAGGAAAAGTTTTATTTATCTAGCTCCATCGAAGAGAGAACGACCACTAGACAATCAGGAACAACACTGCAACAATTATTAGACAAAGAATACATGTAGCAGCAAAAACGACTGTTTCAGATGAAACAGCGGTAGTGAAAATAGAAAATCATACAATGAAAGACAAGAAAAAGTTAATTCATGTACCATGTTTATCAGAAACATCTAAGCCCGTCATTTTATGAGAAAAAAAAAAAAAAAAGACGCGGCAATATATTCGTAAAAATTACATAAAAGTGAATAATCCCAGATAAAAACTTTTGGTGATAAAAACATTACATATTTAATAAAATGCAAAGAGGATTATAAAAAGAAAAACAGGTGGAAGCTATGCACAAAAATTTGGATGCCTTATTTTTGAGAAATTTGAATAAGTACTAGGTAGGCGCCCAGCATTGCCCTTTCATAAAATAAATATTTAAATGTATTCAGATTTTGTATTTATTATAAAGCCAATTCTTTATTGATTATTAGGCACTTGTACAGTTTAATCAAGACATTAAAAAAAAAAAAAAAATTACATTGTACATGTGCTTTAGACTGAAGATCTCTGAGAAAAAAAAAACAAAAAAACTCAATTTGATAGAGTAGTTTTTTTTTGTTTTTTTACAGTGGAAAAATTCGTTTCATGACAGCGTGTTGAAGGTACCCATCTTGAATTTTTTCAACGTGCCACGGGGAGATAATTTAAAGCACCGACACTCCCGTCTTTAATACTAGGTTTTCTTCCTAAAAATCTAACCTTTTGCTCGGTATCATCAATTGTTTTTCTGCTGTAAAAAAAAAAAAAAAAAAAAAACAACACACAAATAAAATAAATAAATTAAAAAAAATAAAAACACTGCTTGATGAAATTAAGTGAAATTATTTTTTTGGAGAACTTCATTCCATAACAGGTACGTACAATTTCAACTGTTTTCAATATTTTAATTTTTTAATGTCTTGATTAAACTGTACAAGTACCCAATATATAGTGGTGCGCCCAGCGTGACCTAGTAATCAAAAATGCTTAAATGCAGGTTTCATATGTATTATATCACCAATACTGCATTGATTATTATATTTTACCCAATAATATAAGTGACTTCAAAAGCTTTTGAAAAATGACTTAGGTGCCATCAGCTAGAACCAAAACCAAAACTCATAGCTTTCTAGCCTTAGTTGTTAAGTTTGAAAAGTTTGCTAAAAATTACGTCATGATGTGAAAACTTGAGGTGACAAACAAATTCAGATTTTTAGAGAATACAAGCAAGCAAGGATACCCAGACAGTCCAGAGTTTTATAATTAATATTAAATATCAATTTTCCCCAAATTTCAATTCCTTTGGAATGTTTTAAAGAGTTTTAGAATATAATACGTGCACAACACCTCATGTGAAAACTCAAATATTTAAGATTTGTATTAATTCGTGTCATTAGACTTTCAATTTCTTCGATATTTTCCAGAAGCAAAATCCTGTAATGAATTTTCTATAAAATTGGAATAAAGATTCTAGACAAAGTTTTAGGACTATTCAGTCTTGATTTTAATGATCTAAAAATGGTGAAAATCGAGGAATTTCTGCAACTGGTATTTTTTTCTAGTATATATATATATATATTGGGTTGGCATCTAAGTTCTTGCCGTTTTAATATATTCTGTTTGAAAATTAATTTGTTATATTTTATTTTTTAAAGCAAAATTAAATGATTTCTACTGCAAAATTATTGAGAATCTTGAACGTTGGGAGAAAGTTGTGAACACGAATGGAGAATACATAATTGATTAAATAGTTGTTTGTTCTTATTTTAATTTAAGAAAAAACAGCAAGAACTTAGTTGCCAACCTAATCATATACTATTGATTCAGAATATTACTTACGTGGATCCTTAGAACGTGAGCATATTCTGCAAGTAACGTTTGGCTTATAATACGCCATTTATGTTTAGTCTTTTTGAAGTGAGGATCAGGAAAGAGAAAGAACATCTTGGATAGCTAAAAAAAAAAAAAAAAAAATAAAAAAATAAAATTCAACATATAATCTTGCAAAAACATCAAAGATGTTAATACTATTAGTATCACAATATTGTTCAGTAACAATATGCTCATAACGTGTAAACATTGTCAAATATACAAAAGGTTACATAGGCGTGATTATGCATAACAAACCATTCAGTTTAATGTGTGAATATGGGTAAATATTAATGTTGGGACGATTAATTTGCAAGCTTGTCTAATCACTTGTTTTGAAGTTTTCCTTGGCCGGTCAACCTTCCTGCGATTTAAGACATCCATGTTTCTAAAATAGTTTTACCCATGAGAATGAACATTCCACATGGCCATAATCAGCGTAACCGATTCGTTCACCTCACGATAATCTCTATGCTGGACAAATCCTTTCTCCTTTAATCATGTTTCACATGACCGATTTATCTAATCATGAATCGGCCATGGCACTGCAGGCTAACATTAATTAAAACTTTTAGGCTTGTATTGTTATTATGAACTCGTCCAGGTACTTTAGCTAGTTGATTATATTTTAGTATTTTTTTTAACATCATGTGTAAACAAGCCGAGCATACAAGGTCCCCCATCATGAGTGAAAAATTTACTTTCACATTGACTAATGTTTGTGCAAAATTTGTAAAAACTCCAAGGCATAGTTATTGAGAAAAGTGCAAACAAATGAACAGATGAATGATTTGAGGATAATTTTACCTCTGGAAAGGGTGGGGGCTGAAGAGGGGGGGGGACACAGTTATTCAGGAATTCTGGCAAAAATTTACTTTCACCATGACTAATGTTTGTGCAAAATTTCCAAAAATCCAAGGCGTAGTTATTGAACAACATATTAACAAACGAACAGATGAATGATCTTCGAGCAATTTTATCCCTATAATGGCCCCTGGGGGGCATCAAGAGTTATTCCAAAAAATCTGCTCTGGCAAAAATGTACTTACATCATGACTAATGTTTGTGCAAAATTAAAACAAAAAAATCCAAGACGTGATTATTGAGAACAGTGTGAATGGATGAACGGGAATGAATTACTAGGTTCAATCCCTCCATTTTTTTTTTTTTTGGGGGGGGGGGCAACAAAACATTCAAAAGAGAACTGGTTATAAATTAATGATTCGAATTTACAGTCTAACAATGAAAAAGTAAATGTTTATCATACATATTGGTACAGGAAGTTTACATATTCTAAGAAAATCGCAAGATGGCTAAAGCCAACTTGACATGTCAGTCAAGTTAGAGTTAGTAAAAGTACTTTATACATTTTTGCTTTGTAAGCATCTAAAATGTAAGTGGGGGAGAGGTCTTATACTAATATGTAAAAGTGACATATCATAAACAATGAAACACCAAAATAATTATCAATTCTTGGGATATACATGTCAGTGCATGGAGAGAAAAAACTTGGTACAAAATATCATTGACAACAGAAAACAGTTAACATGCTGCGGAATACACAAGATTAAAAAATAAAAATCAATTGAAAGATCAATGTATTCAATATGATATAATTCAACATTTTCACAATTCATGAATAATTTTATAAAGTGTTTAAATTAGTGAATCACCAACTATTAAGGTCATAAATGACCTAGGGATAATGGTTAATGAGACAGTTTGTGAGTTAAATGATGATGAATATTATGAGAGGATTGAAAATGATTAATGAGTCAAGCAAAGTTGGGTCACTTACATAGATAAAAAAAAAGAAGAAAAAAAAAAAAAGGTCTTTGTATAAACATTCTTTTATTTAAATAAAACTAGCCTGACTTGCAAAAATGGCTCGCAAAAAATACCGACCTTGTGAAAATCTGTCGCCTCTGTCAAAAGTTTTAGGCAGACATACAAACATACATACATTGAAACAGACAGGTGAGATTTATATAATAGATTACAAATTCATATTTAACAATCTGAGAAATAAATAATCTATTTTAAATGTTAAGTTATTATAAAATACATAAAAATTTACATGAAGTTTCTAACTACTTTCATCAAGGCAGAGGTCATATTTTCACTTGAATTTGTTTGCTTGTATATAAACTAGCATCCACATCACTTGATCAATCATTATCAAACTTGAGTCAAAATATTAGTCATGGTCTAAATGAGAACAGATTTAATTTTGGGATAATCTAGGTCATGGTCACAAGAAAAAAAATGATGGTCAGTTTGAAGAAAGTATTAGCTCTGTTCAGAGTATCACTATATGACCCATATTGTAGCCAATACATCTTGACTGTTGGATAATGGTGGAAATTTTGATAGAAATTAAAAAATTTATTGTATGGCTTTGATAGCAGTAAACATCCTGATCAGATAAATAGCTTTTCAACGTTTCTATGGCCTAACTTCGGGAATACTTCATAAAATATTGAGAAGTAAAGCCTAGACTTTGACCTATCCTTACATCAGGTAGAAATATGCAGTCTGACTTGTTGGATTATATAAACAAAATACATTTTTAAAAAAAATAAATCAGGCAAAAAAAAAAAAAAAAAAAAAAAATTTCTGAATTAAGGAGTGCCATTCAGAAAGCACTAAGATTATGTCAAGTTTACATCAACCATACAGGGGAAGATAAGTAAAAACAAATAACAGTTAAACAATGGAATTCATGTATCCGATTAATATCATAGCAACTATCCATATCATCACTGCTTTAAACTGACATGAATAAGAATGATTAACTAACAGTTACAAACCACAC
Organism: Euprymna scolopes; assembly: GCF_053919585.1. Lineage (NCBI taxonomy): Eukaryota > Metazoa > Mollusca > Cephalopoda > Sepiida > Sepiolidae > Euprymna > Euprymna scolopes. The sequence continues at coordinate 39,595,854 of NC_136486.1, read as the reverse complement.
CACCCACACACATTTTCAGGATTTTGAACTACTGGCCTAAATAAGTAAATACAAAATACACTTCTACTTTTCAAATTTAGACTAAGTTTAAAAGCCATGATGTGCATATGTGTAGACTTTAAAGTTTGCTTCTGTAGAGATACATGGGACTTAAATCTCAAGCAACTAAGATTTTTAGATTAATAATAGTTAACATAACTTCTATATTTCTCGCCTCCCTCTTTTCTTCACCCAACCCATACTTTTCTCTGGACATACACAATTCGAGTCAGTATAAGGGAAATAACTGAAAAAAAAAAAAATGACTTCACTTTAGTGGTTAGAAAAGACTGCATGATGACATTAAACAATGTGTACGTCTTTATAACATTAATGATACAAACAGGGTTCATACAAATTTTCAATGTCCACTTTTAAGTCTTTTCAAAGATTTCTTCACACAAAATTTAAGTTTTATAAAGAAAATTTAATATATAAAGAATAAGATAAATCATAAAACTAATATTTTAATATTTAAAAAAAATAGCATTTGAAGTTTGAATTTCACTTCACCTACATCCATAAAGAATATAGATAACATCGGGTAGTTTCATGATAAAGGGACATAACTCTTGTATCGACAATACCAGAAATATGATGCAATTTCAGAATTTATTTAAATTTTGTTTTAATATTCTGACAAATTTTTACTGAATATGATTTTCAAGGCTTTTTAAAAGTAATAAAAATAGGGATTTTCAAGACAAAGCTTAAAATTCAAGGCTATGCGAACCCTATATAAAAATGGCCATCTGACCCCCAAAATATTTTTTTTTAATTATACATCTGAGATTACACAGGTTAAAAAAATACACACTTTGTGAGTATTTGTTAGGTGTGTATATATTTGAGTGTGTATGTGTGACTAGCTGTTCAGTTTTCAAATCTAACACATATTTAAGATACCTAGCCACACTAATAAGTTCTAGACTGGATGACAAATTCATAATATACTAGCAGACCGCCCAGCATTGTCCGGTCATAAAATATGCATAAATATATTTTAATTAATGCAGATATCTTATAAACAGAAATACCATAGGTATTTAATGTTACGTTAAATTCCTTAAAAATAAAATGAAATAAAATAATAAAAAAGGTGCATGCTATTGTTTTTTTCTAAACAGTTCACTTAAGAAAAAAAAAAAAAAAAAAAATACTCAAGCTGAGATCGAAATCAAAACCTAAAGACAGTGAGCCAAGTACGATAACCATTAGATCAGCTGGACACAATCTTTAAAAAGTGCTTTCTAACGTATTTATTCTTAACATGTTTGCTTGTATATAAACTAGTGCCCACATCATCTCATCAACCATTATCAAACTTGGGTCAAAATATCAGTCATGGTTTAACCGAGAACCAAATAGTTGAATTCTCTCACAAATCACTACTCAAAGACTAAATAAATACATTGAAAAAAACCCTTTCATAATAAGGAAAAAAGAAAAAAAAAAAAATTTTGATGGGTAATGAAAAGAGATGAAATTCTTTGGAAATTACCTGTCCTTTTCGAAAGAAATTTGGCAGATATTTCATAGCATTAGAACGGATACAAGCAATGTTTTGGTATTTTCCAGGATTCATCAGACGCAGAGCTTTGATTTTTTCTTTGACAAAATCAGAAACTTTTACTCTAATCTCAATTCCAAGCATCAACTTATCAGGAAATAAAGGAGACAGAGAAACTGAAAACAAAATATCAAAATTAAAATTTTATTCATCTTCAAAACAGAGGGGGGGGGGGTAGATTTTATAGAATTATAAAAAGAGATCAATTACACTTTAACGACATGAGATGATTCTGAATATATATGTATTTTTTTTTTCAATTTTTGATATAAGGAAAGATTCATTTTAAAGCAAAAAAAAAAAAAAAAAGGAGGGAAGAGTGGGGGGGGGGTAAATATTTAACTAATTTGAAAAGAAATTAGGATACTGAAAGCATATACAATCCAAAAAAATAGAATTTTCTATTTTGACAAATAGGAAAGCAATGTTTTGTTAGTTTATTAAATGTTTTGTAACTTTTACTTAAAATGTTGGTGCTTCTATATTATAAAAACAAAAAATATATTGAATTTCAAGCAAGACAAAGCATAACATAAGTGTTATGTTGCAAATAGTAAGACATCCAAAAATTATGGAAAACGATATGGTAGAAAAATAATATTAATGCAAACCTTTTCGATAAAGTTTAGATGGAGAATAAATTTTGCCTGACATTCTGAATTATGTTCGTCATGTGACATAACAGAACTTTATTTTTCCTGTTAACTTATCTTTTCTTTTAGTAAGTGTAATATAGGGATTTTGTTTCCTTTCACAAATCTTTATTAGTAATTATTTTTTTCTACCTTATCGTTTTTCGTAATTTTTGGATATGTTACTTCTAAAGACCTGACAATTACGTAGGTACCATTTGTTTCACTTGTAATTCAATATTTTTGTTCGTTTGTATAATGTAGAAGCACCTAAATATTTCCTTATGATAATAAACTTGGGTTTATTATCTGTGTATTTACACTATGTATGCGTTAACCAGAAGAAATCGGTATAAAAACTAGTCTGGATGAGTGAGCAATTGATTGTTATCACATCAGTGGTCAGGCTGAAGAAAGAAAAACAAAATATCCTATCATGCTATGCTTCATATTTAATAATGACGTGGCTATATAATATAAGAAAAACAGAATCAAAATCAAAACATAGCTCTCCAGTCTTATTTGTTACCATCTAAGCTAACAGATGAATATCAAAACTTCAAAAATTAACAGACATAACGTTATACATATTGGGCACATATGTTCAGATGATTTATGCCCGCCATTTTTTGTTCAATTTTGACCTCCTCAGCAGTTATTTTTACTGGCTAAAACCAAATCAAATTTGTTCCACAAACCCCAATATATCAAGTTTCAAGTCTGTAGACTAAAAAAATGACTGTAGTTGGTAGACCATTCCGTACACAGCACACCAACATGGTCACACATATAGTGTTCGGATGATTGATCAAAATCGGAACTTTTAGGAGTATCGGAATTGAGACCGAAAAAATTTGTGTAATAGTCTTTTTTATATGATTTTATTTCAAACAAAATCTTCGACTACTGGGAGTATGCATCATCCTCTACATATACTTTAAATACTTTGTAACGTTTTAAAAATATTTGCACAATGTGTTTTTATGATAATCGTGGAAAAATAACTAGTTGAATATTTAGGAATTTTATAAAGAATCAGAAAACATCAGAATTATTCCAATATATATATATATATATATATATATTAGTGCCCCACAAAGGTTTACAATACACATTTGAAACTCAGTTTTTGTATTTCTAACTTCCAAATGGTAATGAAACTTTTTGCAAATGTAGAAAATGTATTGAAACTAAGATAGGAACAGTGAGAAAAATAAAAAATAACAATTTAACACAGTGCGAAGAGAAAACTCAATAATTACCATCGCAAAAATTTACAACACATCAAATTCATTAGATTTCTCAATTTTATGACGGTTTATCATGGTAAAATGCTTAGAAACTTCTAGAATGTTCAAGAATATGCAATAGTGTTGTGAGACTGGATCTCACTCCATAATAGACTCGTCCAGATCCTATATAATCAGCTCCTAAGGCTGGTACGGTGTAGCGAGATCTTACTGATACTTGCAACTACTACTATTCTCTTTATCCTTGTACCTTAATACACTTGTAAACCACCTACTACAGGTTTTCCCATGTTGTTCTTGTGAACCCAACTGAGCCCCAAAACAAATAGACATCGAAGTAAGCAATTAGTAAAAGTATTGAGTCATTCTTGATCTAATAACCGTATTGTAAGCAACCACATCATGGGAAAGAATAAGCAGATTGGTCAAGAGCTCAGAAAACGAATTGTAAGTCTTCATCAAAGTAGATTGGGATATAGAACAATATCCAAACAGTTGATGGTTCCATTGAATTATGTTGGGACAATAATTCAGCACTGGAAGTCTCACAAATCAACCCTTTCTTTGGCCAGATCAGTTGTCCTTGAAAAATAACCAAATGTGCTGAAAGGTTATTAACAAGGAAGGTTATGAAATCGCCTAGAATTACTCTTGGAGAGCTGATGAAGGACTTAGAAAATAGTGAAATTAAAGTTCGCGAGGACACAATCAATAGAACCCTTCACCTTAAAGACATCTTTTCTAGATCAGCAAGGAAAACTTCCCTTAAGCCAAAGCACGTTCGTACTAGGCTTGATTTTGTAAATGAGTATACAAGCAAGCCTCTAGAGTTTCGGCATCACGTGCTCTGGTCAGTTGAGACCAATATTGACTTGTTTGGCATGCCAAAAAACACTGAAAGTTTGGAGAAAAAAAAGGTACTGAATATCAGTCAAAAAACACCATTTCAACAGTAAAATTTGGAGGATCCATTATGATCTGGGGTTGCTTTAGTGTATGAGGTGTAGGAAAAGTGGAAATAAAAGGAAAAATGAATGGAGTCCTTTATAAAAGTATCTTGGAGAAAAACTTTAAAGAAAATGTAAAGTTATTCAAACTGAAATCAGAATGGATCTTTCAACATAACGATCCAAAACACACTGCGAAACTCTCACAAAATTGGTTTAATTCAAATAAAATGACTGTTTTAAAGTGGCCTAGTCAATCTTCCGATCTCAACCATATAGAGAATTTATGGGGAGAATTGAAATTACAGGTCCATAGAAGAGAATCTTCAAATCTGCGAGAATTGGAGAGAATTTGTGTGGAAGAATGGAATAAAATAAGACGTTCATAGGAGATTACTCAAAATGTCTGCATGCTGTAATCAACAATAATGGTTATGCTACAAAATACTAGATATTATTTTGTAAATGTGTTGTAAACTTTTGCATTGCTAATTTTGAGTTTTCTTTTCGCGTTGTATTAAATTATTTTAATTTTTCCCCACTATTTCTATCTTAGTTTCAATACATTTTCTACGTTTATAAAGTTTCATTACCATTTGGAAGCTAGAAATACAAAAACTGACAGTTTCAAATGTGTATTATAAACTTTTGCGGGGCACTATATAGTGCGCCACCACTGAGAATCAAAACCAAAACGCTTAGCCTACGATTTACTTTTTCCTTTGACATTAATACCCAAGCTACAAAGACGTGTTTGCTGCAAAGCTAAAAATTAAAACAAACCCATAGCTATTAAAACATACATATTCATAGTTTGACTATCACCTGGCAAATTCCATTTTTTTTTTTTTTAATCTTCACACCGATTATCCCTGACTAAAACCCCAAATATAAAGTTTAGCATGGGTTCGAATACGCTATATATTAAGTTTCATGCCTGTAGACCAAAAACTGAAAGAAGTTTGGTAGGTAAAATTTTTTAAACAAATATATACATATAGAAAGGTTTGTGTTTATAACCTTTTTACACAGAATATCTGCACGAATATAATTACACGTAATAGTTTACAAATGATGATCACTAAAAAAAAAAAAAAAAACTAACAGGAACTTAAAATGACTATTTAAAAATATGCAAATTAGCTAAATCTTTTGCTTGTGAATATAATTCCATGGTCCATATATAACAAAGTTGTATTTTCTTTTTAAATAAATAGAAAGGATTTTTAATATGATTATCAATACACACGAGAAAAAAAAAAATTAGTGTGTGTGTATGTATGTATATATATATATATATATTTATATTCAGACACACGTCAACTAGTACTTATATATATATATATATATATTGGTGATATATTTAAATACTAGTTAATCTACCTGCGTATATCAATAAATGCACATACACCCGTTTTATTTGCTCCACTCATATCCTTCAAAAATTTCACAAGCTCATTTGTGTAATTCACAGAGCAAGAATCATTTAAAACTCAGATGTGTCAGTACAGTACACTGATCAGCTAGCATTCATATCTTTTGACTTCAATTACATGTATATAACAGAGTGCAAACATACCTTTTGCCTTTTACTTAACATCTATCAGGTTTTCCCCTGTTACCTTAGGTAGACTTTGAGTCTACTTAAATTCAATTTGTCAGTCCTCATAAAACTGGTGTTACTTCGTAATTATCTTGCTGTAAACATTTACAAAAAATCTTGCATAGGCTACTAAAGTTTTAAATTCCAAAATCTCATAAAATAAAATTGTAGTACTATCTTGAACAAACAAAATATGATTACAGAATATAGTTGAAGTTTTTTACCTAAGACCCAAGTATATAAATTCATACAACCAAAGCTCAATAATCTTAAATATGTAAACGACAGATAAAATCTCAAAGGTAATGCGGGAGAGGATTGGGGGAAACACGTATCTTGCAGTTCAAAGTTTACTTACTATTTTTTTTTTTTTAAGTGCTTGCAATTTAAAAGCTGTCTCATGTTTGACATTCAGTAATGTTTCTTTATTCTCAAATCTAATTATTTCAAGCTTTTCATTCAGATGCAAAAAGCATGGTGAGTTTTCCTTTTTCACTCCAAACAAGACACAGTGATCCACAGATTCTAACCTTCCTAATTATCCTCCATTCTATTATTGGTTTCATTTCATCCTTTCATAAGTTCTGCCTTATATATTTTATAATTAAATGATAACGTTTGTAAAATCTTTCCTATGTAGAATATTTCTATTTTGGGGTTTTCGACTATTTTTGCATGGAATATCACCAAGGAAGTGAGACAATTGTTCTCTAAGGAGGATTCACCTGGTTTTGGCAATTACAGTTGTCAGCTGCTTCATCATTATCATTTATTCTATTACTATTCAGTATTTTATTGTTGTGCATCTTTATAATTTCTAGTTTGTCAGTGCAGCTTCAGCTAAATTTGATAGTGTTCTTATTAAATACTAGTCGTACCCTGCCAGGTGTTGCTGTAGCTCAGTTTGTTTAAATGGACCCCCCACCCCAAGAAAAAAATTATTTTCGTTGTAAGAAGGAATTTGTGTGGCAAGCTTTTTTTTTCATTATAAAAAATATGCTTAATTTAGTTAAGAAAATACTTTTAGTGATTTATTTATCTCATTGTTTCACAACAATCTGAATACATAAATGCTGAATGTAAATTAGGTAGCTGAATTTCTTTTTGTTATAACAATTTATTGTAGTGTGCCGCATGGTAGAACGAACACAGACACAGAAACACGCAAGAGAAATAATAATCAGAGTGAGAGAGAGTTGGAAAGAATAGATATATGTATATACATACAGAGAGAGGAAATTAAAATTTTGTTAGTGTTGACGCCGTAACGTGTAATGAATCGCTGTGTTGCAGTAAATGTAAACAGCGAAAAATCCACGTAAAAACGAAAAGGTATGAAATTAGTAATTACAAGAAATTGGTGCCAATAAAAGGAATAATATGTCCGTTAAGGTCGGCATAATAATGAAAAAAGACACAGCAATTTACTCCAAATATAGAATATTTTGTTTACTAATTTTTTTTTGTTGCATAAAAAAAAAAAAAGTACTGAAACTAAATTAGGTAGATGACATTTTTGCTTTTGTTATAACAAGTTATTATATCAAGCTGCCTGTTAAAACGAACACGCAGACACAGAAACACGCAAGAAATAATAATCAGAGTTAAAAAAAGAGCGAGGGAGAGGAAATAGAAACTATTTTAGATACTGTCGACACCGCAACATGTAAGGAATCGCCATGTCACAGGAATTGTAAACAGCAAAAAAATCACGTATAAGCGAAAAGGTACGCAGTTGATTTAATTTAGTAAAGGTCAGGGATGTTTTGTTGGCATAATATAAGAAAAAGAACCCAGCAATTTACACAGAGGGGACAAATAGGTCTCATTGTGATGCCATATTTGAATGGTAGATTAGCATTCATTTATGATACAAATACTGTTAATCCGGAATAAGAATGGTCAGTACTCAGCCAATCAGAATGGCTGGAATCAGGCTAGGGAAACTTTATTATTTGTGATTGGGAATGGAAAGATAATGTTATGTGCATGTATGTAATAACCAGTTAATGGCAGTGTAAGCACAATATTGTAGGAAAATTTTGAACTTGTTCTGGTGTCAACCAGTAGCAGTGGGAGCACTAAATATTGAGAAAAATAGGAACTCCTTCCTTAGTAGATGTGGCGATTGTGATGGTGCTGCTCACCGAATACAATGTAGCATTTTATTATCATGAGTGAATGTGTCAAATGGTCGTAAGTTACATAAGAAAGTGGCTATCAGAGTAGATGTATTGAATTTTTACATGGTATCCATTCTTGCTCAACAAATGTTCCATCCTACTATACTTTTATTGTTCTTGAAACCAGTAAAATCACCTATCTTTAAGGTCCACATACCTCCCCCCAGTAACTTAGCCACAATAAATTGTAGTCTATTGCATGATAGAGAACAGACTATTTCATGAAATTAATTTTATATAATAGCTTGAATTAAAGTTTAAATTGCAAAACTTAAGTATCATGGTTCAACTGTGCTCTAAATAGAAACATTCATTTTGGACGCGCTCATTTTAAATAGCCTACTGCTGATTTTATTTGTGAGGCCTTTCTGCTTGTGCAGTGATAAAACTTTGTAAATGAATTTGTGATGTTAGCCTGTATAAAAGTGTTAAGCCGAGTCAAATTTGAACTTCCTTCTTTAGATTTGTTTGATTATGAATTTTCAATACTTATTGGAGGCATTCTGATACAAAACCTACATAAGAACATTTTCAGACATCAATTTGTGTGAAGTGAAAAAAAAAAAAAAAAAGAAAATGTCCCAGCTATTTCAGAGTCCATAGGGAACAAACTCGCACACAAAATGCCTTTTATGTAACAGTAGAGATAAATTTTATAGTGTTTATAATTGAGGTGTAGAAATTTATTAAAAGAAAATGGTTAAAATACAATAGAAATTCTCACAAACTCTATATATATATATGTGTGTGTGTGTGCGCATCTTTATTTTCTTACTTTGCCACAAGGCCAAAATTTTTTACAATTCAGTGAGTGAGGAAATAAAGCTGTAGTTATGTAAAGAGTTAGCTAAAAAGAAAAAAAAAAATCAAATTTGTTTATAATAAAGGAAGGGGGTGCACAATTTAGACACAAATAGTTAACTCTTGACCTTTGTCCTGGATTTCCTAATCCAGTCATCAGATATATCTCTACATATCCCATGTCTTTAGCAATATTAATATAAATGTTGTCAACATACCTAAGAGTCCTCCATAGCCACAGCCGATATCTGCATACTCAATCCTCGTAATTTGAGAGTCTAATGGCTGATCCGATTGGAAAAAGTTTGGGTAATACTCAGACCAATCCATTGCATCTGGCCGACATGGGCTAAACAGAAAAAAAAAAAAAAAATATTAGCTGTAAATCTAAATAGTTTTATTGCATAAAAACATTTAAATTCATATTTAAAATTGGATTGCTATTTATTTTGGTTATCAACCATATTTACTTTGTTGCATATTTTGCAGTTTGCTTCACGTTTCTGGAGCAAGTTATAATAATCCATGAAATTTTTATGTTCTTTTTGTTTTACGTTTTTTTTTTATTTTATAAAAACTTAATGACACTCAAATTTTTTGTACTTTTGAAGTTGCTACTACATATTAGGTACAATATAATAAAATAAATTCTGTATAACATCGACAGAACTTTGATACGAGTATACATTTTTGCTCATTAGGATTGAGCCAGCTCTAGCTACATGCAAGTTCAAGGCATTTTGCAGTAGGTTGCCAGTACACCATTAAGTTGTCTACCTGCCAGGTGAGTTTATTCGGGAGTGCATCTTCCCCAGTGAATTAACGTGCACGCAGTTACCAACCTGGAAATTTCTAGTTTAGTGCAGTACATACAGCACCTAATCTTCCGAAATGGTCATCCATCTGGTGCCGGCCAGTCATTGTTGCTGGTGAAAACCAGTGTATCAACATAAATTTGCCATGCACATTATATACATATATGTTTACAAGAATTATGCCATAGCATTCAAATTCTTTTTTAAAAATAAAAATCTTTCCTTTAAAAGTGTTGTTTAAAGGTTCAACAAGCTGCTGTAAAATCCTTATATTTAGACATTTTCTTTGAGATTCAGAGCAAAGTCTTTTCAACCCTTGTTTGTTTTACCATCTTGCATGGGCCCCAAATTTTTCCAATCTGCAATGGTGCTGGCATTATGCCTGTGCCAGAATCAGGTGAATATGCAACAAACTGGAAGAAAGGATCCATTTAACTATGCTTCATCTGAAACTTGATATCAGATCAGACATTTCTTCTAAACATTTAGAATTCTTTAGTAGAACACTTCTTCTAAACATTTAGAATTCTTTAGTAGAACACTTCTTCTAAACATTTAGAATTCTTTAGTAGAACACTTCTTCTAAACATTTAGAATTCTTTAGTAGAACACTTCTTCTAAACATTTAGAATTCTTTAGTAGAACACTTCTTCTAAACATTTAGAATTCTTTAGTAGAACACTTCTTCTAAACATTTAGAATTCTTTAGTAGAACACTTCTTCTAAACATTTAGAATTCTTTAGTAGAACACTTCTTCTAAACATTTAGAATTCTTTAGTAGAACACTTCTTCTAAACATTTAGAATTCTTTAGTAGAACACTTCTTCTAAACATTTAGAATTCCTTAGTAGAACACTTCTTCTAAACATTTAGAATTCCTTAGTAGAACACTCCTTCTAAACATTTAGAATTCCTTAGTAGAACACTCCTTCTAAACATTTAGAATTCCTTAGTAGAACACTCCTTCTAAACATTTAGAATTCCTTAGTAGAACACTCCTTCTAAACATTTAGAATTCCTTAGTAGAACACTCCTTCTAAACATTTAGAATTCCTTAGTAGAACACTCCTTCTAAACATTTAGAATTCCTTAGTAGAACACTCCTTCTAAACATTTAGAATTCCTTAGTAGAACACTCCTTCTAAACATTTAGAATTCCTTAGTAGAACACTCCTTCTAAACATTTAGAATTCCTTAGTAGAACACTCCTTCTAAACATTTAGAATTCCTTAGTAGAACACTCCTTCTAAACATTTAGAATTCCTTAGTAGAACACTCCTTCTAAACATTTAGAATTCTTTAGTAGAACACTCCTTCTAAACATTTAGAATTCTTTAGTAGAACACTCCTTCTAAACATTTAGAATTCTTTAGTAGAACACTCCTTCTAAACATTTAGAATTCTTTAGTAGAACACTCCTTCTAAACATTTAGAATTCTTTAGTAGAACACTCCTTCTAAACATTTAGAATTCTTTAGTAGAACACTCCTTCTAAACATTTAGAATTCTTTAGTAGAACACTTCTTCAAAACATTTAGAATTCTTTAGTAGAACACTTCTTCAAAACATTTAGAATTCTTTAGTAGAACACTTCTCCAAACATTTAGAAGTCTTTAGTAGAACACTTCTCCAAACATTTAGAAGTCTTTAGTAGAACACTTCTCCAAACATTTAGAAGTCTTTAGTAGAACACTTCTCCAAACATTTAGAAGTCTTTAGTAGAACACTTCTCCAAACATTTAGAAGTCTTTAGTAGAACACTTCTCCAAACATTTAGAAGTCTTTAGTAGAACACTTCTCCAAACATTTAGAAGTCTTTAGTAGAACACTTCTCCAAACATTTAGAAGTCTTTAGTAGAACATTTCTCCAAACATTTAGAAGTCTTAGTAGAACATTTCTCCAAACATTTAGAAGTCTTAGTAGAACATTTCTCCAAACATTTAGAAGTCTTAGTAGAACATTTCTCCAAACATTTAGAAGTCTTAGTAGAACATTTCTCCAAACATTTAGAAGTCTTAGTAGAACATTTCTAACCATTCAGAAGTCTTAGTAGAACATTTCTAACCATTCAGAAGTCTTAGTAGAACATTTCTAACCATTCAGAAGTCTTAGTAGAACATTTCTAACCATTCAGAAGTCTTAGTAGAACATTTCTAACCATTCAGAAGTCTTAGTAGAACATTTCTAACCATTCAGAAGTCTTAGTAGAACATTTCTAACCATTCAGAAGTCTTAGTAGAACATTTCTAACCATTCAGAAGTCTTAGAACATTTCTAACCATTCAGAAGTCTTAGTAGAACATTTCTAACCATTCAGAAGTCTTAATAGAACATTTCTAACCATTCAGAAGTCTTAGTAGAACATTTCTAACCATTCAGAAGTCTTAGTAGAACATTTCTAAACATTCAGAAGTCTCAGTAGAACATTTCTAAACATTTAGAAGTCTTAGTAGAACATTGCTTTTAAATCTACTTGGCAGAAAAATGTAAATAAAATTAAAAAACTAAATATGATGCTATTCTTTCAGCAACATCCATAAACTGCACAACTTTAAAAAAAATATTTGGAATCCTTGCTGTTATTCTCAGTTATGTTCTACAGAAATGCATTCAGTTTGAACAAATTCATTTATAGTGCTTTAGAATTCTTTACAACATTTCTAAAAAAAAAAATATAATTCTTTAGAACATTTCTAAAAACTTTAGAATTCTTTAGAACATTTCTTCTAAAAAATGTAGAAATATTTAGAACATTTCTAAAACATTTTAGAATAATTCTTCAGTAGAACATTTATTCTAAAAAGTTCGAATTCTTCAGTAGAACGTTTCTAAAAAATTAGAATTCTTTAGACCATTTCTTCTAAAAATTTAGAATTCGTTAAAACATTTTTAAAAAATTTAGAATTCGTTAGAACATTTTTAAAAAATTTAGAATTCTTCAGTAGAACATTTCTTCTAAAAATTTAGAGAATTATTCAGTAGAACATTTCTAAAAATTTAGAAGTCTTAGTAGAACATTGCTTCTAAATTTTTAGAAGTCTGTAGTAGAAATTAGTGGTGGAACGATTAATCGGAATCGTTAAGAATCGTGTATTTTTTGGAAGGAGTCTGAATCGCATTGTTAAAAAATACCTTAGATTTACAATTCTTTCATTACGATTCTTATATTTTTAAGTTGAACCGTTTGTTTGAAGTGAGATTAATGCTGTCAAAAATTTATGATAAAAATGTCAGTTTTCCATAACATTTAATATGATATACAAGAATTTTAATAACTACTTTAAAGGTAATCTTTATCTTAATGAGTTTTCTTATTCCGTCACATACATAGGCGCTGTCTGTTTTGAAACTTTGAGGCCCATGATTAGTTATCTGTCGGTCAACTTTTGAAGTATCCAAAAACAAAAATGTTAGAACTACATATTATGCTGACTAATTGTTCCGCTTAAGGTCTTTCAAAAACTACAAAAGAAAATCATTTTGCTAACTGTTAAATAAATGCGGAAAGTGAATTTAATTTTTTAAGAAATTTTTTTTTTTTTTTAACTCCAGATTTTTGCAGCACATTTCACAAAAACATTTTTTTTAAATTTACATTCATTTCAAGCATCTTCGAAACAGGGTACATTCTGATATTTTTCTTTAACTAGCAGGGAGACCCGATGTTATCCAGAATTGAATGAAGACCAACAAATTTTCCACACTGTCATTGTAATTTTTTTTTTTTTTTTTTTTCATATCAATTGATTGCCTGTTCTAGTTAGGGCCAATCTCTGCAGTGTACCGGGAGGAAGCTTCACATACTTCCTTACAGTGACAGTCCACAATACATTTTCTACATTGCACTGTAGAGAATCTATTCTATAAAATCATCTGTAAATAATAGCTTCACCTTAAGTTTAAAATGCAATTCCCGTATCATGGTTCACTTGTGTTCTAAAAAGAAATTTTCATTCCGAATGCACCCGTTTTATAAAAAAAAAAATTCAGTTGATTTTATAGACTGGACCTTCTACTTGTGAAATAAAACTTCAAATGCACTTGTGATGTTAGGTTGTATAAAAGTTAATTCTGGTCAAAATCGAACTGCCTTCTATCATATTTTTTCAATTATCGATTTGATACTTATCAGACATTCCAATACAAAACCTATGCAAGAACACTCAGACACATTAAGTACCTTCATGTGATTCTGAATCCATAAGGAACGAACTCAAAGTTCCTTTTATATAATAGATTTGGTTTTTGTTGTTTTTTTTTGTTTTTTAAATACTTTACATTTAAATCTACTTGGCAGAAAAATGTAAATAAAATTTAAATTTTCCGTCCATTATCCAGAGCCTATTTTTGGTATTTTTACAGCCATAATGTTTCAATCAGTCATGTTTTTCTAGTTTTGCATATGAATTACAAAATATATTTCCCCTGAAAGCTCTGGCCTTGATGAAAGGGAGACTAAAATTTGCTGCTATTGTTTCAAATGGTCTGAAATAATAGCAAGGCTCGGTTCCACATATTTCTCATGTTATACCTCTCCTCTTTGGTTTTCATTCATAAAGTAAATTTCAGTGTATAAGGATTATTTGATACTGGAGATATTCATAATCGTACCCTATTTCCAAAAGAGGGAAGATATACCGTATGTAAAATATATGGAATCAAGTCTCAAGGCCAGAGGTTTTGGGGAAATGTATTTTATATATATATATATATATATATATATATCACTGATGAGCTTGAAAAAGTACCGTATGTGGATGACTATAATGCTCCTCATCTTAAGTTGAGCATATTAAGTGATACACAAATTACCATTAGTGTATAAAGCTATGCTCGTTGTGTAAACTCACGATTCAATCAGCAGCCGCTGATAGCATAGTGCCTTTACTGTTGTACAGGCGGTCGGGTTTCAATCCTGGCTTGAGGTAGTTGCCTGTCTAGCCACACTGACGAGCTGTGAAACAGTACTGTATGTGAATGAGTAGTGGATAATTATATTTTAAAAATATATGCCACTCCCCATGTAGGGGTACCAAATTGGTTAAAGGGAAAATTATTCCCAACTCGCATTTAGGTAAAAATGCACTTTCATAAATAATTGAATTCATTCAAGACGTTATCGCAAAAACAAATAACATATGTAAATCGCGATATATCCGAACAGTCAGCAAGGTAGACGAGGAGTAA
Organism: Euprymna scolopes; assembly: GCF_053919585.1. Taxonomy (NCBI): domain Eukaryota; kingdom Metazoa; phylum Mollusca; class Cephalopoda; order Sepiida; family Sepiolidae; genus Euprymna; species Euprymna scolopes. The sequence goes on along the minus strand of NC_136486.1, from coordinate 39,580,825 downwards.
GGGTTTAGGCTTCCATGAGGTCCCGATTTTGAATCTCGCTAGATTCAGCTACTGAAAGGTGTCAGTGGATAATGTTCGTAAATAATTGAATTCATTCAAGATGTATCGTATGCGTGTGTTGGGACGGTCCATCGAAATTGGGAATCATAAAATGTGTATTTTCCAATACCAAAAACGATTCCTCTATTTTTATTTGATTTAAAAAAAAATAAAATAAAATAAAAAAAAAAAAAAGCCTCTTCCACTGCTGGTAAATATTTATTTTAAACTACCAGTAAAACTAAAATCTATAAATCATAATTTTTCTAAAATATGTTATTAAACTGTCAGCACAAGTGATGTAATAATTTCATATTTTTACTTAAGTTGGTTTATCTAATCTTTCTTCTAATATATAAAGTAAAGTTAGTATATCATTTTGAGCACTACAAAAAAGCATTCTGGCTTGTCATTTTCTTGTAGATCGTTACAGCACATTAAAAATAAAATTTAATTCAGTTCTTTTAAGAAAATACTTTAGGTTAAAATTGTTTTAAATGGCCACCATCTATATATTAAAAAAAGAAGTAGGGGGGGAGCATACATCTGCATTCCATACAGAGTTAACTTAAAATATAATTCAAACATTACAAATTGCTAATATCTTCAAAGAAAGAAAAAAAAAAAAAGTTGTAACAGCAAATAACCAATCAAATCGCAATAAGTCTGGTTCAAAACTGGAAGTTTCTAGTACAGAAACAGCCATCATCAACTCATCTTAATTGATCAGCACAACCCCAGTATCACCTAACCCCCTCCCCCCAATGCAAACTAGATCAAAATTGTTCTGCATAAACTACCTCATTCAGATAATTCTGACTTTGCTTAATAAAAATCCACAAGTGGTGCAGGCCAAACACTTGAGTGTTATGGGCCTGTAATCATTTAGCCTTTCCCACTTAAAGTTTGCCCTCATCTTCATTAATGTGATCATACCCTGATCAAATCAATGGTTGAACAAAAGTAACTTGTATAGGAGATTGAGTCCACTTAGGTCACAATTTTGCTGAATTTATTGCTGAAAGAGCATATCTTTGATGCCAAGTAAAAAAAGAAAACAGAACAAAAGAAAAACAAAACAGGAAAAACAAAACAACTAGATTATGGTTGAATTTATTGTGATCAAAAATATCTGTTGGGTGTACAATTAAGGTCAAACGGTAAAAAAGCTTCATGTGAATGATTGTGACTGCTGCAAAAGAATTGTAGCAACAGGAGTTAGTAATTTTTTACCCAAGGGTGTTTGATTTTGGAAGATGTAGCCAGAAGACTACACTTTTGAAAAAAAACGGGTTTGAATTCTATAATGACAAAGATTGGAGTAGTCAACAGACCGACATTAACAATGTTATTCATTGTTCACAGAGACAAAACATACAAGATAGCAAGTAACAATATTTTGTGGTATATATAAAAGTAAAAACTGAAAACACCGGAAGAAATAAAAATCAAACAAGAGATTTACTGGTATTGTTTGGTTAAAAAATGTCTTCAGAGAAAAAAAAAAAAAAAAAAAAAAAAAATTTGAAATTCATTGAAAAATCGCAAAAGATAGTAAAAATGAGAAACCGTTAAAGACGTTATGCAGTGGCAAGGTGTATTACACGAAGTTCAATTTTTGGTTAAGGAGTAAGAGTTGAACTTTGGGTTTAAATTACACGGTTTTGGGTTCAAGTATTTTTTCAATTGTCTGAGATTAAAATAAGTGCTTGGCAATACATTCAAATTTACAAAGACCAATATCAGACTAGATTCTAACACAAAAGCAGTTATTTACATTTGCTTCCAATAAGATTGAAATCATCTAGTGAGTTTTTATGAATATAAACTTAAAATTATCGCAGTTTTCACAATCTACAATATTCAAAAGAAAGCCTAGGAATCACTATGGCAGTAACATTTCTATAAATTTAAAAAAAAAATAAAAATAAAAAATAAAAAAAAAAATCACCTTTGTCGGCAGCTGTTCTTTGTTACAGCATAAGGCAAGCTCTAGCAGTGTCAGAAATTTCGTGAAAATAGTGAATAATTCCACCCCATCTTTCCAAGCTTATAACTCCTCGAAAAATGTAATTCAAGCCCTAATTTTTTTTTTCAATTAAAGGAGCAAGGACCAAGGTTTAAAAAAAAAAAAAAAAAAAAAAAAAAAAAAACAATGTGTTTTTTTTTTAAAAAAAAAAAAGGTTTTAAACTTCGGACTTTACAGGTAAATTTCTAAAAAAGCGATTTTTTTTTTTTGTTTTAAATTTGAATATATTATTTATTGACCTTTTCTCTTCAATTTGTGATATATAAAACTCCCCGACATAAATTAATTATTTACTTTTTAAGAGACATTTCAAAATGAGAGGCGTGAATTATTCGACCCCCTGTCTTTCCAAGCTTATAACTTCTCGAAAAATGTAATTCAAGCCCTAATTATTTTTTTCAATTAAAAGGAGCAAGGACCAAGGTTTCATTAAAAAAAAAAAAAAAAAAAAAAAAAAAGACAAAAGAAAGACAAAAAAAAACAATGTGTTCTTATAAAATAAGGTTTTAAACTTCGGACTTTACAGGTAAATTTCTAAAAAAAGCGATTTTTTTTTTTTGTTTTAAATTTGAATATATTTATTGACCTTTTCTCTTCAATTTGTGATATATAAAACTCCAACATAAATTAATTATTTACTTTTTAATAGACATTTCAAAATGGGTGACACTTGGGGGCGAGCGTGAATTTAAAAAAAAACGTTTGTCTAAAATATTATATTCGGTTTATTGGAAAGAACATAAAATTTCACATTGACCCTGAAAATATCGTAAAAATAGAATCAATAGAAAAATTTTGATAGATTTTTAAAGTTTAAAAATTGAAAAATATTGAGTTCGGAAAATTCATTACTGTTTTAAAAAAAAAAAAAAAATTATTTCTATTACTTTTAAAACAACTGTAATAGTTTATTTTGGAAGTATAATCCATAAAGAAAATAAATAACCCACTTTTAACAGAGAAATTACGAGATTTTTATATTGTATTCGCAGTTTCGTGTTAGGGGTGTCAAAAATTCCTACAAAAATTCTGATACTGCTAGGCAAGCTCAATCTCAGAAATTTCACCTGGGTCCTACTATGTTTGTAAATATGAGAAGGATTGGTACTTTGGTGTTACAAACCTTATATTCAAACATTCTGATGTTAATATCAAATTTGTTCAAAAGCATCATCAAATCAATTTTCTGGCACATATGAGGGGTTTTAACAGAAGACATCAAGAGAATGGCCTCTACTTTGAGAGGCACTAGACATTTTTGTGCTTTCTTGTAATGACGAAGGATATAAAATCCAGTTTAACATGATTTAGACATTGATTTTGGTATATAATTGAATACTCAGTGAAATCAATTACAATTTTCAACCATTTTTTTGACATTCCTGGCTCAGAAATGTCAAACTTCTAAAGTCCATTTCAGTTTTTTTTTTTTTTTTTTTTTTTTTTAAACATTTAAAAACAATGTCAATTTTGGCACATAATTGATTTAATAGTCATTGTAATCATTTACAAATTACCCCCCCCCGCCCAAATCTCTGGCTCAAAAATTTTTCAGTCTTTATTTTTTTTATGCATGTGCCGTCTTCTAATGACGAAAAATATAAAACGTAGCGTTTAACATGCTTTAGACCTTGATTTTGGCATTATAATTTAATACCCAGTGGAATAATTTACACCCCCCCCCTTTTTTTTTAAACTCCCAGCTCAGAAATGGCAAACTTCTAAAATCCATTTCAGTTTTTTAACCATTTAAAAAAACAATGTCAATTTTGGCACATGATTGATTTCATACTTATTGGAATCATTTACAAATCTTCAAACATTTTTTTTTTAATCTCTGGCTCAAAAAAATCTCCAACCGTTTGTTTGGAAATCCCTGGCTTAAAAAAAAATCTCCAATCTTTTATTAAACAAAAAACCTGGCTCAAAGTTTTAAGGTTTTGTAAATTCTGTTGATTTTTTTTTTGTATGATTAAGGAGATTGTTTATAGGATTGAATATATATATATATTTCATAATTGTCACATGGATTTTTCAAAAGAGAAGAGAAAGATGAAATGAGTGGGGAATAAAAATTCAGGATATTTAGCAGAAATAATATTTGGTCATTTCAAAAATAAAAGAAAAAAAAGAAAAAGTTGAAATAAAACTAGATCCATAATCCTCATCCCTAAATGCACAGAATTTTTTGCATAGCAAAAAAAAGTTTTATTCGTTAACTGCCATAAACTGTTAGAATGGTCTAGTAATGGGATAAAAAAAAGGGGGGGGGTTGCTATGAGCAAAGATCTCTCGTCCCCAGATAAAAAAAAAAAAAAAAAAAAAACACAAATGCTGCCTCATTAGTATCAGAGTTAATATCACCAGAGTTACAATTCCATTCTGAAGATTTAAGCTTGAAAAAGTTAACTCGCCTGGCTTCCAACAATCTTAGAGGGAAGATTATCCCATCTTCCAGAGGACCCTTCACCAAGTTTGTGAGCCAAGCAGTGTGGAAGAATATCCTAAAACCCTGCTGTATTGAATACATACCTAGAATCGATGCTTAAAGAAGAAATAACTCTACAAATCTAACCCGTAAAGCAGAGTTGAAGTGGATGAGAGACTCATTACTTTTATCAACTAACAGAAATTGCAAAACCGATTGGAGACAACGGATATTTAAAATATAAAAAAATAAAATAAAAATTTTAAAAAAGCAACGCATGGACTATGTAAATTCTAACGTAACATCACAGCCAATTAAGTTATACGTTAGCTATTGCTCAATCCATCAAATAGCAAAGACCAAAAGGAAGATTCCAAAATTACTGAACTGACCGAACCGTTCTCAGTCAAAGAACTTAATATCAACACCAATGCTCTTCAGCTTGGTAATTCTGTTAACATATACATACACTTATAGCGTTCGTGTATGTGGGTACAACATTTTAACAGCCTATACCACTGGATCGATCATGACCAAACCTGGAATGGTGGTATTCCTCCACCTAGAGATAGTGCACACCAAGTTGGGGTTTAACACCATCCGGGGGGGATGGGGGGGCACTATCATAGCGCTGGCAAACTTTTTTGAATTTAAATCTGATCACCTTCCTCCACCTCAACCAATTAAACAACTGTGATTCTTTGTAATTGTTTCAATTTTATGTGTAACAATAAAATTTCATAGTTGGATTTCAGTCACTTCAGGGGGTAGTAAAAAATAAAAATAGAGTAAAAAATAAAAATAGAGTAAAAAATAAAATAAAATTTTTTTTTTTCAAAACATCTTAATAGTTGCTCTTACAGCATCCACTTACTGTAAGGATGCCCGCAAAGCAGATACCCGAATGTACAGCGATGTCCCGCATGAAGCACAGGTATCTTTGCTAGTAGATAATGTTTTTGCAGGTGTTACGAACCAGATTTATCCACAAACAAAACAAGGAGACGAGTTGAGATGCTCAATTTTAAAAAAGCTCAAAACAATGTAACACGCAAGACCAAAAGGAAGATTCCAAAACTACTGGACTGATCAAGCCATTCTCAATCAAAGAGCTCAATATCAACACCGATGCTCTTAAGTTTGGTAATTTCATTAGCATAGATTTTTGCAGGTGTTATGAACCAGTCTCATACATAAAAAAAAATAAATAAACAAGGAGACGAGTGGAGATGTTAAAGCTGAATAGGTATAAACTTTGGTTCAGCTTTATTAAGACAAAAAAAAAAAAAAAAAAAAAAAAAAAATCTTGAATTTGGTCATAAAAATGGAAAAACGTGTCTCTACTAATAAAGGTATAAAAAGAGAAGAGAGGTACCAGTGATGGTTTTACGAGAACTCAATCTCTTTGGCAGTCTTTGAGACAAGCATATTTTTCCTCTGGTGCTGAAATCCAAACAGTCTTCTAATCTTGGCATTGCATGACTCACCTTACTAGTCATCTTATCCATTTAAAGTTAAAACAAAAACGATTTTTTTCCCTTCCATATCAGCAAACCGGCCATTAACACCCACTGACCAGAAACTAAGGATCAATGACACTTTCTTTAGCCATATATTGTGGCACCTAAAAGGAGATCAAGCACCGGCATAGAAATGAATCCTTATTTGCATTCTGACAAGAAACCTACCTAAGATCTGAAAAAAAAAAATTGCTCTTTTCAAACCGGATAAAGAACCAGCACATCATTTTGCTATGCCATTTGTTTAAAATGTTTGAGATCCTAATAATCAACATGTTGGCTCCAGTTGCTGAACCAGCCTTTATGTATGTAGAGTGAGCAAATGTTGATGGTTTTGTGGAGTGTTACTTTTATTGCAGTAGCCTGTAGTTTAGTATTAAGTTGTATTTAACTTTAGGGTATGTCATTTCTAATAAGGATTGATGTACCTCCACAGGCTCTGAGTCCAGTATTGTGTATATAGTTATATTGATTGTAATTTTTATATTGTCATCCGATTTCATAAAGGTTTCTTGGAGACAGGCTACTACTGGAAGAAAGTTATCGAGTAGAATAGTTGAGCTCATTTAGGTTTGCCTTTAGACCATGACAATTCCACTGGATTATATTATCTGTTTCATGTTTTGTATTTTAGTTTGTTATTTGGGTTTAGTTATCTTTATGTTTGCCTTAGGTCCTCGGCAGTCCCATTGAATTATAGTTTGAGTTTTTTTATTGTGGTCTGTCATTTTATTTGTCTGGGGGTGTTTTGTCTTCTACCTCCATCTCCTCTAGTGTTCCTATTTTGTTTCCTCCTCTTGAGGTTGATTGGGATCTAGATCATGGTTTGTTAATTGTTTTTAGTTTTCGTTTTATTGGGTGATGGTGTTGTTTCATTTGGTTTGTTTATAAGGGTTGTTTTCATTTGGTGAATTTTTTCTTTTTCTTTGTTTGATTTAATTTTTTGGTTTGTTGGTTCTGTTTTTTTTTTTTTGTTGTTGTTGTTGTACTCTCTTTTGTAGACTGATTATTTCCAGAGTTCAGGATTAGTGTTTTAATTTCTTTCATTAGGTCTTTCATCTCTTATCAATTGAGATAGTTCTTCAGTTTTTATTTCTGGAGGATTTTTTGTATAGCTTTGACAACTTCGATTTGTGTTTATTTTAGCATTCTTGGTTACTTCTGAGTATCTTGCGTTCATAATTTTCCTGGCTTCCGAGAAGATTATATTTTTTGTGTACTTTGTTATTTCTTTTTCTTTTAGCCATGTTTTGCATCCTTTGAAGTCAGCTGAATGGTTTTCACTACAGTTTGAGCATTTGGGGTCTTTTTTGCAGTCACAAATGTTTTGAGTTTTCACCACATCTTACACAGATGTGTGATTTGGTGCATTTGGATTGGTGATGTCCAAATTGTTGACAATTGTAGCATCTTAGAGGGTTTGGGATGTATTTTCAACGTTCACTTTTAGGTATCCAATTTTAATCTCACTTGGGGGATTTGTGGAGTCAAAGGAGAATATATATGTATTCGTCAATATAGTTTCTCCATTTCATTTTATTCTTATTCTTTTTACTTCTGTAACACTTTGGGATGATAGATTAGATAAAATTTCCTCAATCGAGCAATTTGATAGTTCACTGCATCTAATGACTCCTTTTGAGGAGTTTAGGTGTGGGTGGGGATAAGTTTTAATTTTGATATTGTTAAACGTTTGCCAATTGAGAATTTCTTTAGCTTGTGTTTTTTGTTTCAATTCGACAAGTTTGGTGTTATTTTGCAGTTTTATCATTTTGGGTTTTATTTTTTGAGAAAATTTTTTCCATTGTAAAAGGTGAAATTTTATTTATTTTCAAGTGTTTCCATTACTAAAAATATTGAGTTTTCTTTGAGCATTTCTGTTCATCTTCTGAACTTGAAAGGTCGGAAACATCTGAAAAGCTTCTTGTTTTGGGGGTAATAAAAGCCATAATCAAATAAGATCGGTTTTTTCATCATCTTTGCTCCCCACCCACCTCGGAGCCCTATATGGGAAGTGCCTGGGGGAAAACCCATTCGCCCAGGCTCAACAAGGATACAAAGAGGATATACTCGATTTACGTGATATCATTCATGAGCACCTGTTTTCCTTTGATGTTACTCTGGGATACGTAGTAATTTAAAGAGTTTGCAGCCATGTCATAGATATTTCACTTCATCGATTGACCCTCAGCCATCGCTTTCCACCATATATTAAGAAATAGTTATTTGTGGGGAAGGGATAGCCATATTTTGTTAATGATATGTTTATGGGGTGGGCAATATATGGTGGGGCTTGACGTGACCAGCCGATTGATCGGATCGGGCCCCTCTGACCGCCCGTCTAGCCCAGTAAGGGCCAAAGTGGTGTGTGGGGATACTAAATCCTGACCAAGTCTCTCAACTACCAGGATCCCGTCCTAAAGGTATTACGGGTCGCTACCTACGGCCAACAGGTAGCCCCATTGAGGGACTTCTACTCTCTGCAGAGGGGTAGTCGGCATATTCTGATGCCCTGCCGACAGGGTCAAGTGGAATCTGATCAGATTTTGAAGAATAATTTTTAAATTTTTTTTTTTTTTTTCTTTAATTATTTAACCCATAGTTGGGACCCTAACAGGGTCAGAGTGGACCTGGGAGCAATGGCAATTAAAGGGTGGCTCCACGCTTCCCAAAGCTCGCAAACTGGGGCCTCACCATCAGATATAGGTTAAGGTCATATCCAGGACTGGGAAGTAAGGAAGGAAAAAGAAAGGAGGGGGGAAGGGGCTGTTGATTTTGTTTTGTAGAACATAATTAAGTTTTACAAAACAGAATAGAAAACAAAAACAGAAATCGATGTAGGTGCATTTCGTCTCAGAAAGCCAATAGGCAGCCTGATCTGGTAGCACCAGTATTGTCATTTAAGAAACACTTCAAAATCAAATTGAAAGTCAACTTCCAGAACAATCTATGGAAATTGACTAACCCCAAGTGTTATTCCCCTGCAGACCATGCATGTTCTGTTTAGACCCAGCATTGAACAATACCTGCTGCTTGACCACTGGTTACTCGAATCTCAAACCTGAACAAATTGCATCTTACTGGCATTACCTGTGCAGATGCGAGATTGGAAAGCAAAGTAGAGGTCACACAAGGTTACCAATGATGAATTCTATGGATTTGAACCAATATCCGGAGAACAAGTTGTTTTAGTCATATTCAACCTTGGGGAGAGACCAGAGAGCTAGAGTGATCCTCTTGCTACCGACATGGAAATTCTCCTTTGTGACCTTCCAACTCAGAAGCAGCTTAGATCCAGCGAAGGATGTTTAACCAGTCGATAAAACAAATGAGGATATCAGAAGCTGTTATGGCCAGATGGCTCTACAAAACTGACCCAACTGTAGAGAGAGCCATATGATTTAGAATTGCTACTATCCAACCAGCGCAGCTTTAGAGCTCAATGATAACGCAAATGACTAAAGTGAGAAATTGGACAAGTACTTCGAGACAAAATGGAAAGAGAAAAGAGAAAGAAAAGAGAAAAAGAAAAATTCTAAAAATGGTTCTGATCTGGAATTCAACCCAATTAAAAAAAAAAAACTCAGAAAACAAAAATCTTTAGTGGAATTGAATTGTCTCTCTTGATTTCTAAAACATGGTGGATTATTTCATTTCTGCATAAAATTTAATTTTCTTAGTTAAAAAACTACTCAATTCAAGTGATTTTTTTAGGATTGAGATCTTTGTTCTGTTGCTGGTAGGTACATCATAACGTTTTTTTTTTTTTTTTGCATTTTTTATTTAAAATTAAGTTGAATTCTGGACAAGCAAAAATATTGAATAATAAACACTGGAAAAAGGCACCGTTTTATATAATCTATATATCTATACAAGTGAACATGTCTGTGTACATTTCTCTACGCAATAACTGTCAATTTTAAGTCTACAGACTCAAAATTTGATAGACAAGGTACTGAGATTTGATCAGTTTTCGGCCATTTGGCTGTTAAGGAGTCAAAGTTCAACGATCTGACCTTTGAGAACCCTATCAAACTCCTGACAATTTTGGGTCTAAATACTTGAAATTTTAGACAGTGATCTAACTTGATTTGAGCCCAAAACAAATGTTAAGGGGTCATAAGGAGGGGGGGGACAAAGTTTTAAAAAAATCGACCGCTTTTTTTTTGCTTCACATACACCTGGGCAATGTCGGGCTGAAATGCTAGTTAAATATACTTTATAAACAAAGTAATTTAGCTAAATACAGCATAATCATGTTGACATATTGGTTCTTAGCAGATCACTGAAGTTAAATAACGATGAACCTGACCTGTATCAGGTGGGTGACTGTTTGGTCATGCTCAGTACTGTATGTACTGGATAGAAATTCTCAGGTTGGTATCTGGAGGTGCAATTATCCACTAGGAGCGATGCACCCTCAGTCTTCATTAAGACATACATTCAGAAGGAAAACTGTTGTAAAACCTGAGGTCTAATGTCTGCTTGGTCCTATGGCAGCCATTGCACCAACTGAGATTAGCAGTTGTACCAAAAGGTATAATGGTTCTGCACAAAGTCTTCACCACTATCAACAAATCATACATATAGCAGACTTCATGTGTTGAAATTGATGGAAACATCAGTAATTTAGCTAAGATGTATTAAAAAAAAAAACCCTAAGCACTCATGCGTAACAAGCCAAGCATGCGGGGTCTTCCTCCACTAGTGAAAAATTTACAATCACCATGATTAATGTTTGTGCAAAATTTAAAAAAAAAAAAAAAAAAAAAAAAAAAAAAAAAAAATCAAGAGAACTTATTACTGTGGAAAGTGTGTGCGTGTGTGTGGAGGGCAGATAGCACCTACTCCACGCTTAAGTACCTGAAAAAAATAAAAAATAAAAAAAATAAAGTTTAAATGTACTTAAATTTTTCTTTCTGGAAACACCAGTAAGTGACTAAGAAGCAAACCTACACGTTTTTGTTTAGAGCTATATCAATCTAATAAATAGCGAGAACTGACTATATATAAAGTTAGAATTTCCAGTAATATATTTGACAGGTGTAAACAATATAAGACATTTAGCAATTTCTCTTGTCTACTCACAATAATATACCACATCCAGTGACATTTTTGCTAATATATCTAATTTAAGTATTGACTTTGTTAATAGACAGCTCATTGTGACAATTTCTTGGGGACATTAACTACCCTTCAAGACAGAAGATAATTGCCTGGATAGGATGGTTTCATGACAATAAAAACATACATTACTCTTCAGAAGTAAAAAAAAAAAAAAAAAAAAAAAAAAAAAACATGGCACTTGTGCATAACTTTTCTTTTGCACTTATTTTTGAAGAACTTTAAGGAAACAATTCAAGATCCAATTTTAAACTGTCAGTTTCACATAATTTAGTTAAAAAACAAATACATAAAAGTAATACAATACAAAATAAACGATTTTGCAAACATTTGAAACTGAAGTGAAAGTTGTCATAAGAAATTGTATCAATTAAAATCCATGGTTTTGAACAGCCATTTGTTTTTGTTTTGTTACAAAAATTTTTTTAAAATTTATTTTAATTCAATAAATGTTAAAATAATGTTTCATTCAGAGTTATTGTATGAACGCAAATGTATTTTTAGATTCATACAAGTATTTACAAAATTTTTTTTAAATATTCTTTTAGGGGAGATAGTAAATATAAGTATTTTCATAATTACTCCTTAAAAACAAACAATTATTTTTTTCCAATTCTGTGTGTCACTTTATTTTCGTTTTGTTTTTGTTTCTTTTTGTTAAAAATCTTTGGGGGAAAAAAAAAAAAAAAAAAATTGTGCCTTGATTTGACTCAAAATTAAACCTAATTAAATCTGCAAAGACAGACAATTATTTGGCACACTATTGGAAAAAAATAATAATTCTCAGTCGTTAAGGGTTTAATTAGTCCATACAACTTCAAATTTAAATTAAAAAAAACAAAAAAAAAAACAAGCAACAGTTGATAAGGATTTCTACTTTTCAAAGATTTTAGTGTTACATTGTTGTGTTAAATTCAAATTTTAAAGAAAAGGTCACTTGTAAAATTTAATTTGCAAAGAAAAAAAAAAATTTGTTTAGGTGTTACATTGTTATTGTGTTAAAAAAAAATTCAAATTTTAAAGAAAAAGGTCACTTGTAAAATTTAATTTAAAAACAAACAAAAAAAACTTATAGATGAAAGTTGCGATTGATTAAATTCATTGTTTTTATTTTAATAAAGAAATAAACAAGTTTATTATATATATATATATATATATATATATATATATATACATACATTTTTTCAAAGATTAAATCAGTTTTCTTTAGTAAATATCTTTTTAGGCATGGATTTCGAAGTAAGTAAATTCGTTTTGTTTGTTACAAGATTGTTTTACGATATTTTACACTGACGGACCCAATCGATCGCCTGTGTCGAAGTTGCTTTCAATCAGCAGCAGCGCTAATTAGTCGCACATCGATTGTACATAATTTTTAACTGTACATATTTAGTAAAACCGCTCTAGGAATGAGAAGAGTTAAAAAAAAAAAAAATAGATAAATAACAGCTAGTATTGTCTGGTTGTTTCAGTTTTTGTAATTTTACATCACAATGAGACTTCAAAAAATCTTTCCAGCGGTATAATGACATCAATGTCCGAATCAAGAATGCCCTGCATGCTTTCAGTTGCCTGCAATCCAGTCTATTTTTTTTTCAGGCGTTTGTTCAGACTATCCTTCTCTATGGCTGTGAGATCTGCAGATCTCAAAAGGTAAATAGTGTTTGACCGTTACTGTCTCCGCCGTCTCCAATATCTAAATAGGGACACGATGTAGGACCATCTCCTGTAACCAAGCCTTTTTTTAAAAGAGACTTCACCAGTTTGACCACACTGTGCACCGCAACTTAGAAAAGTTCATCCATGAAAGCAATAGCTCCAGAATAACTTCAAGGTTGACCAAGATGCCTGGGAGGCTAGCCAAGAATGTGGTTACACATCAAAGCCAATGTTAAACCTGGCTGCAGTCCACAGGTCTGTTGTGGACACCACTAGGATTGGCTGCTGATCATTATTTTGACCACCGTGGGCCATCATATGTGGTTTGTGTTTATCCAAGACGCTGTGTGTTCAATGGGAGGAGCCAGCTGAACTAATCTTGATTGAATGTTGCTTCAAGTTTGTTTCTTTCAGGACATTTTTTTTTGTCTCTTACTTGAGGTTGGAAATTGTTCACGAAACATCCCACGTAACAACCTTTAACTTTTCCTTTTTGTTACCATTTCACTTGTGTCGCTTACTAGGATGATCAGGTCAACATCAATCAATCCCTCGATGGCTTTCTCATGGAAGTCTGTAGAGAGAGATCTGTATTTTTCATCCGATGTGCTGCTGTTAAGATAGTGTTATCAGAGGTTTCCTATGATGGGTATTATTCACAGGATCATTTGTAATACTATAGTACATAAAAAGGGGGGGTGTAAGCCAATCTGCTTAGTTTATGGAACGAGTTAGGTACAAGTCAATCCATTGATATAGGAATTGTTTTGTTGGTTAGTCATTTTTTACTTACAGTATATCAACCCTTTTCAGTTTATTTAATGTTGAATCCAGTCAGTCATTTTGGAAAGTTTTCAAATGCTGAAAGTTCTTTATATCTTCAAAAGAAAGGCGACAAGTCCAACCCGGCCAATTACAGACCAGTCTCCCTCACATCAGATCTTGGTACAGCCAATATTCGAGGACATTACTGACCACCTCAAGAGAAACTTTGAACAACAATATGGATTTACTTCTAGCAAGTCAACCATTACTAACCTCATTGATGCTCTGGACAAAGGCACAGAGTCATAATCTACCAGTTGAAGTCATCTTTCTGGATTACGCTAAGGCCTTTGACACTGTCCCTCATGAGTGACTCCTTTCACAATATCTTCAGAATCCATGTGTTCGTAGTTTTCTCACACACCAAAAACAAAGTTGTGGTCAATGGAACTTGTTCTGACTGGACGAATGTGACTAGTGGTGCCACAGAGTTCTGTTCATGGCCCACTGCTCTTCATTCTCTTCATTGCTGATATCACAGATATCATGGACGAACATCGTAAACAACCCCAACCATGATGTATAACGATTGAAGCTGCTGCACTCTAAAAGAAACCAATGAAGAGAAGGATCTTGGTGTAATCATTGACCAAAGGCAGTCCTTCACTAAGCATGTTGAATTCCAAGTCAAAAAAGCCAACTGGATTCTCAGATCACAACTCTGGATACAACATCTTTCCTGTTTCTTTATAAGTTTCTAATCTGTCCACACTTGGAATAGTTTTCTGTTGTCTGAGGTTAAAAAAAAAAAAAAAAAAAGGACACCTTGGAAAGGGTTCAGCATAGAGCAACGAAACTGGTACACGGCATTTCCGATTGTTTTTCCCTACTCTGAACGCCTCACCTGTCTCAACCTTCCTACTCTAGAATTCCGCAGACAGTGCACCGATATATTAGACGTACAAAATAGTGTTTCGAATGGTCTGTTACAGCAGACCTTGTCCCAACTGTGGTAACAGCTTGTTCGTTCCAATCCGCAAGAGATCAATTTCCTAAACGTCATCTAAAAAAGAGTAAAACTTGCGGAAAACGCTCTGTCTTACAGTTAAAAAAAGAAAAAAAAAAAAAACGAAATGTAATTTTCGTTCAGTTTTGATTTTTTTTTTTTTTTTACTGTTAGTCTTTTTGGTAAATGTTTATTTTAACTGTAATAATACTGACAATTCTAGTTTGTGTTTTGAGGGGGTTATCATAGCCACTAAAAACGAATCTGGCATTTAAACCCGTCGCAAATTTACAGTTTCCATGGTATTAATCCCTAGACCCTAAGAATTATTTTGCGCCATTTCACCGCTTTTCTTATATAATGCGTTTATGTAATAAAGTTACTTGTCACATAGCAGAAGCATCTTTAGCGGACCCGAAAAACCATACTTTCGTGTTTTTTTTATTTTTACAAAATTTAGTTGATAATTGAAGACAATGAAAGGAAGTCTCCTTTTAACATTTAATAAACAAACTTTATTTGTCATCTTCATTAGTAGCGTTAGTAGAAGAGAGAAACATTAGTAAGAGTTCAGTGTTCGTACACGTATGTGTTCTCTTAGTAGTCGTTGTGTGGAGATGAAGATTAAATATCTGACAATCAGATATAGGTCAGGCCTGTTGAAGGAGAAAGAAAGACATGTTCAGTGTATATAAAGATAGATTTAATATCATGCCGGCAGGTTGAAGAAGAGAGGCGCATTTTGCATGTGTTTGTAGCCAGTAGCTATCGGTACAAAGGAAGCCGGTTAAAACAAAGAAAGGGCAAGAGTTTTCCGTGTGGACGTGTTGTGCATGAATGTGAGTTGCATCATCGAGGACAGTTCTTTAGCATGATAAAAAATGTACGGGGAGATAAATGCAAATTTGAAGAGAGCTAGCTTGTAGTATTCACTTTTGCTGGGGGCCAAAGCCCCCCCCCCTCCGACGAGGTTTGCGATTTTGCCTTTATATACTCAGTCATGTGACTGAGAGCTGACTTGTGATTGGACAAGCCAGGAGAAAATGGATTTCAAATCTCAAAAATCTGAGATGTAGTCTGCCTGTTTGTAGCGGCTGTCTGCTGCTTTAAAAAAAAAGTGCTTATGCACTTTTGATACCGCGTTATTTTTAAATAGTTTTCTCAGATTAAATTAAAGTTTCACAATATCTTTTTTTATTAAATTGTTAGGTGGAAGCACAGGATCGTTACAAAATACCCTTCCCTCACCATATTAAGAATGGCTTTCGAATAATGTTATTTCAACACGGTAGCAAAAGTGCACAAATACCAAAAAACAAAAACAAAAACAAAGTGCAGTAATTTGTTTCCCTGTTTACAAAATGCGGATCGATTTACTATAACTTTTTTTTTTTTTTTTTTAAAACATAAGTCTAACTTCGCGTTCACACTTGAAATGTTGGCAACACGAGGCAAATGTGTGTATTTTAGTTTCAAGAACAGCTGATAGAGGGCATCGATAACTTTTACTTTTCTAAAAGTTTGTGTAAAATGTTAATTAAGCCCAGCAAACTCAAAAGTTGGACAGTCTAGAAAGGTTGCCGGTAATCGTGAAGAAAGAGAGCCTGTTTCTTGACTATAAGTGGCGTTACTGTCTGTCCACCCAGTTACGGAAGCACAAAATGTATATAATGGCACCTTTGAAATAAAAATAAATGTTTTTGTTATATTTTAATTTTAAACATGTTTTTGTTTTTTTTTGCAAACATATTTAATTTTTTTTTCCAAATATTAACGTTTTGTTGCTTGTTTATTTTCAAACATTTACGTTTTTACGTTTCTTTTCTTTCTTTTTTTTTGCAAGCATAAACTAAATGTTTTTGAAATATTTTTCTTTTTGAAAAGTTTGCTTATGCACTTATTGTACCGTGCTATTTTTTAATAGTAGTTTCAAGTAAGATTCATGTTTTACAATATCCTTTTTCAAATATATATATAAATACTCGCAGAAAAGGTAAGTGCAGAAAAATTAAGAAAAAAGGGGGGGGGCCATAAAAAAAAAAGATTAAAAAAAAAACGTTGCATAACTCGCAGAAAAACGGTTGTACCCATAAATATACTTAAAAGAAAAATATAGCAAAAACATTTCGTTTATGCTTGATTTTTAAAGTTTAAAAATTGAAAAATATTTAACTCTTAAAATTCAATTGATTTCATTATGTAACAAAAAAAATAAAATAAAATAAAAAATGAAATAATATTTCAAATATTTTTTTGGTCTTTAATAGTTTATTTTGGAAGTATATTCCATAAAGAAAATAAATAACCGACTTTTAAAAGAAAAGAGTTTTTTTTATATTTTATTCGCAGTTTCGTGTTAGGGTGTCAAAAATTCCCAAAATTCTGATACACCTAGGGATACACTACAATAGAATACCGACCACTAATTTGTATTTTTTTAGGGGTAACCGAGGTCACTTACAACGAATCTGATAAACCCATTGCAAATTTACCGTTTGTATAGTATTAATTAGGCACCGCCAAAAATGGCCAAAAAATCAAGTTGTTTTTTAAAACGAAATTACATTTATCAAAATCCATTATTTCTGAGTAACTTTTTTCCCAGAAAGATAAAACCCTGAATTTTATCATATAGAAAACAGAATAATGTAAAAGTTTTTCTACTATTTTTAATTAAATTTTAAATGTTAAATTTTCCCAAAAAATTAACAATTGACATTTTTTTTGTCTTGCACAAAAAAAAAAAAAAAATAAATAAAAAAAGGTTTTTGAAATTATTTATTTGTTGTTTAAGATTTAGGATGATTTTCTATGAGAATATGCAAAAATCTTATAATATAAGTACCTGGATTTAAAATAATTCCACTTATTCATATAGGCAACCAGTTACGTCGCGTCGATCTAGAGTCTAGATCGACAATATTTACGTTTGTATTCGATAAAAAGCAAACTATGGAAGACCAAACAGGCCAAAAAAAACTTATTTTTCAGTGACGAAAATTTCAATGTATTATTAACGCTGAGGCTGGCCAGTACCAGATGGGTGACCATTTGTATGAGTTTGGTTCTTAATGTGTATGTGTGTGTGGGGGGGGGGCAGGCGATTTAAAGCAGAATAAAAAAAAAAATTATTTCAGCGCGTTTGGTCCACCGTAGTCGAAAGGCGGCAAATGTTTTCAAACGGGATCGAAAAAATGATGCTATTTTTAGCACAAAGGGCACAATATTTATCGAATTTTTTTTTTTGTATCGATTCTTCAAAGCAGGCCCTGTTTAATAATGGTCATGCATTATTCGGCTCGCTAAAAAAAAATTTATTTATCAAAGATTTTAAAATGGCTTTTTTCATATAAATACAAAATTCTTTTTTTGTTTTGCTTAAGTTAAATTAATTATTTTACTTAACATATTCACCGAATTTCACACTTCAAAGCTCAAAAGCGGGATAATTAAACACAATCGAAGTTCTGATATTCAGACGTCAAAATAAGGTATGCAAACAATTTTTTTTTTTTAATCTATAATTCTGTCCCTTACAACAACACAATATGTTGTGTTCAGTTTCAGATTATTTTAAGCATATTTGTACCCCCTCAAAACAAGGGGGGGGGGCAAGCAAAATATTATATATATATATATATATATATATATATCGTTTATAAAAATAAGTACACTGTTATAAAGTTCATTCTTTTCTTAATCGCTGAAAATTTCGTATTGATCGGATAATTACCTGATTTTTGGTAGATTTTTAAAAAGACGGTCCGTCAAAAAGTACTTACCTGCCCCCCCAGTTTTGGCAGTGCCTAGTATTAATCCCTGAACCCAGGGACTATTTTCCGCCATGCGGTAACAAACGACTGCTTGAATGTGCCTTCACGTAGCAGACTGCCCTTTTCTCATGGTATACGTTAACGGAAGCTGTAAAATGGAGGAAAATAGTCCGTGTCCAGAGGTTAATACTATGCAAACGGTAAATTTGCGACGAGTTTGATCATCAGATTCATTGTCAGCAACCGCGATTACCTCCTAAAAAACAAATTAGAGTGGTCGGTGTTCTGTTGTAGCATCCCTACCAAAAATATT
This sequence comes from Euprymna scolopes, assembly GCF_053919585.1. Taxonomy (NCBI): domain Eukaryota; kingdom Metazoa; phylum Mollusca; class Cephalopoda; order Sepiida; family Sepiolidae; genus Euprymna; species Euprymna scolopes. The sequence goes on along the minus strand of NC_136486.1, from coordinate 39,562,169 downwards.
TCACTTAAATTTTTTTTTTTTTTTTTTTAATTTTTTTTTTTTTATTACCAGCTAAAAACAATTTATGATACCGAGCAAAAGATTTGATTTTTAGGCAGAAAAGCTAGTATTAAAGATGGGGAGAGAGTGTCGGCGCTTTAAACTGAGTTATCTCCCCGTAACACGGTCAAAAAATTCCAAGATGGCTACCTTCAACTTGCTGTTACAAAAAACATTTTTCCGCTGTGTAAAAATAAAAACTACTCGATCAAATTAAATGAAAATTTGGTACTAGTGAGTGCCCTTATTGATCCGTGCTGAAATAATGTTATTTAAAAAGCCATTCTTAACATGGGGAGGGTGTTTTGTACCTATTCTATACTTTAACCTTACAATTGAATAAAAAAACAAAAAAAAAAAAAACTAGGAAATACGATTTAAAAAAATAGCATGAATCACTAAGTGCACTAGCACCAGCACCGATTTTTTTTTTTTTTTTTTTTTTTTTTTTTTCCGAAGATCTTATCTTCAGTCCAAAACGGATATGTACAATATAACCTTTAAGTCTCACATTCATATAAAACAACATTTTTGTAGATTTCGGTGCGCTAAAAATGAACCTGTAAACCGTTTCCGTCGCAAAAAAGTTTTCATGATATGAAGAAATTACTTTTTCAAAAAGTGGGTGATCACTTTTCCATGTAAATTTAACTAAAAATGAGCACTCACTTTCTGTACAAGTTTTTCTTAAACCTATATATTTTTTTTAAATTATATTTTACTACATTGATAAACTATTGTATTGTATTTTCATATATTTTATACAATCTTATTGTGGAAAGAAAAAGAAAAAATGTTTCATGTCTTTGGCATATTTTTTTTTTAGTCCGACCACATCATTGCCGGTTTGAAAAATTTTGCTACATTTTACAATCTTATTGGAAAAAAAAAAAAATTAAAAACAATCTATGTTTTATGTTTAACATTTTATTTTCAGTTATAAATTACTCATTAAAAAGAAATATTAAAACATTAAAATATTTTTTACACAATTTTATTTTTCATATATTTTTGTGCTATTTATTTAGTTATATATTTTTGCATTACCAGAGACACTTGTTTGTATTTGATTCACAGAACTGCCGATAGAGGGTGTTTCTCATTTAAATAACAGGGGCCGATAACTCGCCTCAGTCGCTTCGTTGTCATGCAGAATTGCAGAAGTGCCGACTTTTATAGGTTTTCGCGTATGCTTACAACGAATAAACACTCACAACCTCCCCATGTTAAGAACGGCTTCAGAATAGACACAACCTTGTAAGCATACCCAAAAATCTATAAAAGTTGACATGTCAAATGTGAACGGTGAGTTGGACGTAATGTAATAATGTACCGGAACAAAATTTAAATTTCCGCTCCAGTTTTAAAACCACCATAAAACAGAGCGTTATGTGCCTCCAACGCGCAACAATGTTTTAACCCCCCCTCCTCCCTGTATGTAACTAATTTATTGGTAATCCGGAAGAAAGAGAGCTTGTTTCCTCCGTTTGCCTAGGTGGCGTTAATGTCTGTCCACCCAGTTACGGAAGCACAAAATGTATATAATGGCACCCTTGAAATATGTTATATTTTAATTTTAAACATTTTTTTTTCCCCAAACATTTACGTTGTTTTTTTGTTTCTTTTTTGCAATTCTTAGATGAAAGTGCAGAAAAATCAAGGGTTTGTATTACTGTACACAGATTCGAAAAAGTTGTCAAAAAAACAAATACATAACATAAATGTTATCAAAGGCAAGATAAGTTACTTTTCTACCAAACTGGATATAATTTTTGTGTTTTTATTCAATGTAACATTTATTCAGCTCGAAAAACATGCAGTGTGTTTACCGATGTATTGGACAATTCAAAATGGCGGCCGACTCTCTTGAACACGGTAAGTTCGGGAAAAGGTGTTATAAATAATAAACTAGACAAAATACTATTAAAAAAACAATATATGTCAACCTATGTCACGGTAATATATATTGAGCGCATTTCTAACAGTATTTTGTCTCGTTTATTATTTATAACACCTTTTCCCGAACTTACCATGTTTAAGAGAGAGTCGGCCGCCATTTTGAATTTTCCAATACATCGGTAAAACTGCATGTTTTTCAAGCTGAATAAACATGTTAAATTGAATAAAAACACGTGAATAATATCCAGTTTGGTAGAAAAGTAACTTATCTTGCCTTTGATAACATTTGCTATATATTTCTTTTTTGACAACTTTTTCGAATCTATGTGTACAGTAATACATTACAAACCCAAAATCAGTATTTTTAAAACAAAATCCACGTTTTTTTCATACACCCCTTATAAAAAAAGTCTATAAAAATACGTCAACTTTTTTTTTTAATCAATTATTTGTTATATCGCATATTTTTTCACATAAGTTAAAACAAACGTGCCGTACCTTTACACCCTAAAAAAATCCTTTAAAAATATCACCTGTGTAGGTGTGCTGGAAACGAAAATGAAGAAATTTTAGTTAAAAACAATTTTTGTGCGATGCACGCACACAAACATGGCGACCAGTGAAAATAATAATGGATAATAAAGGTATTAATAAGAGGAAAACTACTTGTCGCGAACAAAAAAATAAATATGAAAAACAAAAAAAAAAAAACGTAAACACGTTTGCAGAACCAAAACGTAAACACGTTTGAAAAAACAAAAACGGAAATGTATGAAAAAAAAAAAAACAAAAAAAAAACAAACATGCTTAAAATTAAAATATAACAAAAACATTTTTATTTAAAGGGTGCCATTATATACATTTTGTGCTTCCGTCACTGGGTGGACAGACATTAACGCAAAACAGGCTCTCTCTTTCTTCCGGATTTCCAATTTATTATCATCCTAACTTTTTTTACCATTCAAAAGAAGCTTCAATTAACTTCTTTTTTTTTTACAGCATACAAAAATGAAAATAAGGGACAAAAATTGTGTTTACATTATCGACACTTTAAAACACCGTTCCTATGTAGTGATTTTTTTTGAAGCCGTAAAGACGCCCATGATTAAAAATCTAGCAAAAAATCAAATAGTTGTCATTTTCCTGAAATTTTCGATATTTATTCATTATTAAATAAACATAAGACGAGGTTTCGTTGAATATATTAGAGGAAATATTTTTTTTTTTTTTTAGGTGTTCTACCCCCCCCCCCCATATTTCATGTTACAAAAATTAAAATAAATGTAGGTCGATAAAAATTTCAACATTTAAAGCTGAGAAGATTAAATTAAAAAGTTGTATATATATATATATATATATATATATATATATATTAAAAAAAAAAACTTTATAATTTTTGTTCTCTTTTGTATAATTGTTTGAATTACAAAAAAAAAATTTTTTTAAGCTTGAAATATTTTCAAATATTATACAATATGAAGTTTAAACAGATTTTATATAACAGGTTTCCAATTTAAGAAAAAAAAAATTCACATAATAGAATATGACTTGAAGAAATTTATGATCCACTTCTTCCCGTGGAAGGTAATTCTTAATCAATTAGACGTTACTACTAAACTCTGAAACATCAAGGAAAAAAACAAAAAAGAAAAATATGAGAAATAGAATTAAATATAATGACAAAAGGAAAAGTTCGTGACCTCTATGGGCTGCCAAAAATGTCCATCTGGCTTTTTGTTTTTTGTTTTTTTTTACACAGTGATCACCACTTATCAAGGCCCGGAAGCCACTCAGGGATAAGGGTTATTGCAAGTACATTACGTTAGTGTGGAGATTTGATGAAGTGTTTACTTAAGGGGGCGGTTCATTAGGAATTTGTTAACATTGGACTTGAAGACATCCAAGTTGTAGTCCGGAGGGAAGCATGCAGACGGAACAGAGTTCCACAGGTGTGCAGTTCTAAGAAAGAAGCTTTGTTCATGGAATCCGCGTTTTGATTTAGGCACAGATATAGAGTGGGGGAAATTTTTCACAGTGGATTCAGCTAGACGGGTGTTTTTCGTGAAAGATTGGCGAGGGGGGACCAGGGATTGGAGTTCAGACGAGCACCTGCCATGAAAATAACGATAAAACAAGGATAGGCTCGCAACGTCTCTTCTGTGGGAGAGGAGTTGCAGGGTAGAGAAAAGGGCATCCCCCACTAAGCCACGAAGTCTATCCTGTACTCTGTCAAGGCATGATAGGCTGTTTTTGGCAGCTCCTGCCCAGATATGGCAACAGTATTCCATCCTTGGACGTACTTGGCTTTTATATAGATAGAGAATTGCATCAGTAGTGAGATATCTTCTGGAGCGGTAGAAGGATCCCACCATCCTTCCAGCGACCTTGGCAACAGACTTGATGTGCATGTTCCATTGCAGATCAGGAGTAAAGGTCAAACCCAGAAGCTTGTCAAAACATGGGGCCTCACCCAGACGAGAGCCATCCACCACAATTGATGCCAGCTGGGGATCAGAGCGTTGATGATGTAAGGATAGGAGTTTGGTTTTGGATGCATTAAAGGTAACCAGCCACATCTTCCCCCACTGAACACGTGCTCGAGATCAGAGAGAAATCAGAGACAAGTATTCTTGTAGTAGTAACCGAAAGGGGAGAGAGTGAAGAGAAAGAGAAGGGACGAGAAAGAGAAGGAAAGAGATAGAGAAGGTGAAAGAAAGAAAGGGGGGGTGCACTTACTGGAAGCTTCTGTGCGCCCTTTTCCGAATGGAAAATTCAGAAAGTTTGCTTTGTTTGGGTTTTTTTACTTTCAGAGTTCGTGTTATTTAAAAGTTCTTTTTTATCAGTCCTTTTCCTGGAAACTTGTTTCCATAGTCCTTTTTGCAAATGTTAAAATTCCATGGAGGCAGCATATTTTAGAGTTTTCAAGTTTCTTAGAAACTTTCCAGCGGCGAATTTTCTTCTTAAACTTCAATTATCCTTTTCTCGATAATTGAATTCAGTTTTCAAGTGTCTTAGAAAACTTTGAGGCGAATTTTCTTCTTGGTTCTTTTCAACAATTGTAATGTCTTGTTAGGACAGAGTTGTAGTTGTACTTCGCCTTAGTAAATTTTCAGGCGTCCCTTTTTATCCGAGACCTTAAAGGAATGCATTCGATACTTGTCTCGACGACACCCTTTCCACAACTGCCGAATTAATTCAAAAATATCACACGTGCTTCAATTTAGCACGAAAACGTCTCATCCAAACAACGGGCATAAGGGAGTCAGGTGACATAAAAAAGGGGAAGCTAGGGAAGGGGGCAGAAGGAAGAACAGAAAGAAAAAAAAAAAAAAAAGGAAAGAAAGATGGAAGATAATCTCCAGACTAAAAAATTGCAAACGCAAAATCGACTAAAAAAAAAAAAAAAAAAAAAAAAAAAAAAATCGGGGTTTGTATTACTGTACACAGATTCGAAAAAGTTGTCAAAAAACAAATATATAACAAATAAATGTTAGCAAAGGCAAGATAAGTTACTTTTCTACCAAACTGGATATATTTTCCGTGTTTTTATTCAATGTAACATGTTTATTCAGTTCGACAAACATACAGTGTTTTACCGATGTATTGGAAAATTCAAGATGGCGTCCGGCTCTCTCTTTAACCCGGTAAGTTTCGGAAAAGGTGTTATAAATAAAAAATTGGATACAATACTGTTAAAACTCGCTCAATAAATGTTACCGTGACATAGGCTGACATATATTCGGCGGTTTTTAACCGTATTTTGTCTAGTATTTTATTTATAACGCCATTTCCCAAACTTAGTGTTAAAGAGGGAGTGAGGCGCCATCTTGAGTTTTCCAATACATCGGTAAACACTGTTTTTCGAGCTGAATAAGCATGTTACATTGAATAAAAACACAAAAAATATATCCAGTTTGGTAGAAAAGTAACTTATCTTGCCTTTGATAACATTTATTTGTTATATATTTGTTTTTTGACAACTTTTTTCGAATCTATGTGTACAGTAATACAAACCTAGTGGGTTTGTTTTACTGTACACAGTTTCTACCCAACTGGATATGTTTTTAGTGTTTATATTTAATGTAACAGGTTTATTCAACTCGAAAAGCATACAGTGATTACTGTTTACTGATGTACTGGAAAATTTAAAATGAATAAACTTTTCATAGGAAATGAGAAAAGGTCACTCTTTTTTCACAAAAATATTTAATTTTTTTCAAATAAAATAATTTTTTGAATGTCTTTTTCAAAAATTATTTAAGCAATGTTCAACGAGTTTTTTTTTTGGTAAAATGAATTAACTTTTCATAGGAAATGAGAAAAGGAATGACCTTTTCACTTTTGTTTTTCAAAAAAATATAATTTATGGAATAATTTTCAAAGCCATACATGCCAGGATCATTTTCTTAGGAATTTGTTTCCTCAGACTATTGGACGACATGAAACTACAAAGTATGGGGCAGAAAAGATAACGGAAATAAAAAGAAGCTAGTTCACGGGATAGCTTTCAGCTATATGAGTTTATATGGAGACAAACGGGTTACTACCAAATGTTTGCCTCCACATAAACTCTGAGAGACATGTCTAAATGTTCCCGCATTCAATTTTGTGGCGCTGTTTTGCTTCTTTCCACATTCATTCAACATGGTTCGTTGTAGCCTTCGTTTGAGGATCTACAAAGTGAACCTGGTGATTCACCGTTAAATAGCGATATCCCTCTCCCCCAACTTTGCTGTATGCCTTCCAACAATCTGACATGACCGTGCTCCCCGGCCGAATGTATTTTTTTATTAATGGAAGGAGGGTTTCTGCATTTCGGCTTGGTACACTCACCAAAAAGCCCTCCTTTTCAGTGGGGTCGTAGCCACCAAAGACCCAGACCGGTTCTAAAATTCTTCCGACATTATATTTGCGTCGGTTAAACAGTTTCGTCTGTTTCAACTATACGGCCTGGGCCCCCTATTTGCCGGGGGTTTTTAACAAAATGATCCTGGCAAATGTCTGAGAAAATTTTTCCAATCCGCGATAGTGTGTGCGGATTTTACACCACATTCACGCTGGAGGTCTTTTTTACCTGCTCGCTCAAAAGGCCACAAATAAATAATTTTAATTATGCAGGCCATTGCCAACTTGGACTTGGCAAAAAATGTCCCTGTCCGTATGGATAACCTCCGTTGGCATATACTTGCTGTACATCTCCAGGTAAATCCATCGGAGGTGTCCTCTCTTGTCACTAGATTGCAGATGGTACCACATGTGACGCATTTTTTACTTGTTGCCAATAATTTATGTTCTTGGCAAAAATTAAGAACACCATCAGTCATTGGTCCGCAGTTGTTCATTGAGCATGGTAAAATTCATGTTCGCTCAGGAAATGGCAAATTGAAAATGAGCCCAAAATGCCTTCACCAATTAGCAGCAGCGGCGGCAAAACGTGCTGATGATGATTCGTAAAGAACTCCTGGGTACTCCTTCCAAACTTAGTTTGCGTTTTTTTTAATGGCTAATTTCGTGAATTTGGTCTTCAAGAAATTGTCTTTTTTCTTTTTTAATAATTTTACCACTATATTAATTTTATAGTAATTAAAGAAAATGCTATAATTAATTTTTCAAGCAGTTTCGTGTTGAAATATTCTGGAAACTTGTATTTGGCGCAGCTGCTGCTGCTAGCCCCTCCCCCCCAGTCGTCCATTTTTTTTGTTTAGCTTTTTTCCTTGAAAACATTACAAGTTTTTTTCTATTTGACTCCCATGCATGTGAAAAATAATTACGGTAAGTTTTTCTGTTATTATTTGACAATAAAAATTACTTTGCAACTTACCTGCATCATTCATTTTTCTATTTAAAAAAGTAGTAATTATTAAAAAAAAAAAAAAAAAAACGGTATGTTTTACGGCATTTTAGAACTTCGCAAGGTTAGCGGAATTTAGGAAAACTCGAATTATCAGACGGTATAATTTTAAACCGCTCTAACATTAGATATGAAATAAAAAGCACTTAAAAATACCAACGAATGATGCAGATAAGTTGGAAAGTAACTTTTCTTGATAATGTTACCATTTATTATTCTTTTAATGGCTAATTTCGTGAATTTGGCCTTTTTTGAAATGGTTTGGTCTTCAAGAAATTGTATTTGGCCTTTTTTCTATATTAATTTTATAGTAATTAAAGAAAATGCTATACTTAATTTTTCAAGCAGTTTCGTGTTAAAATATTCTGGAAACTTGTATTTGGCGCTGCTGCTGCTGCTAGCCCCCCCCCCAGTCGGCCATTTATTTTTTCGCGTTTTCTCTCTCTGCCCCCCCCCCCTCGTCCATTTTCTCGGTCAGATGGCAGCATGTGACGTCATTTTACGGAGAAATCTGAGTGAGTGATAAGCCACGCCCAGGCCAGCTCATGCACTAGTACCAGTGATAAAAAACAAAGGCGATAAAAGTGAGATATTATTAATATGTAGTAATTTCTAAAACATGTCCTTTGCTCATGCGTAGGGAGAAGTAAGTGTTTTTTTTTTATGGTGTTCGGCAAGGAACTCAAATCGCGACCAGTACCCGTATCCGTTATGGAACGAAAGTTCTCCGAGAGAGAAAAAAAAAAAAAAATTTTTTTTTTTTTCCACAGCAAAAAATAAATTCATGATACCGAGCAAAAGGTTCGATTTTTAGGAAGAAAAACTAGAATGGGGAGGGAGTATCGGCGCTTTACATGGAGTTATCTCCCTGTGGTGTGTTCAGCAAATTTCAAAATGGCAGTCTTCAACGCGCTCTCAAAAGAACGTGTTTTTCCGCTGTAAAAAAACAAAAATCTACTTGATCAAATTAAATGAAATTTTTTTTTCGTAGATGTTCAGTCCAAAAAAGATACGTACAATATAACCTTTTTTTCGATATTTTCATTTTTTAATGTCTACTTTAACCATTTAATACATTTTTAAGATGAATTTGTGTTCGTATGTCTTGGGAGAGAATAGAATTTCCTATTTCATTTCCCCATTTCAGTCATGTAAATTATTTACAGATAAAAGGTTATAAAAAACAAAAACTAAGTTTTAAATATATTTCAAAGAAATTAAAAAACTTGTGAAAAATGTTTCCAACTTAATATTTGGAAATACTCAAAAAGTTTCATTGATTAAAAGAACGAACTGAAATATAAAAATTGTTTTGCAGTTTAAAAAAAATAAAATGAAATATTCGACTTCCTTCGATAGAAATAAAAGTTCAAAGTTCACTTACTGTTATATTTTGTTAGATTAAAATTATCCCAATGTGCGATTATAATAATTATCCATATGGAGATTGTTTTTTCTCTTTAGGAGAATAAAAAACATGCACGTTTGGACTACCTTCATAAAATTATCACAGCCACAATCTAAGGTAATGAAAACTATTTTTTATGGCCACGTGGTTGAACACCGGAAGCTTTAGGCACCCTTTACCTACATGTTGATCTGGTAATGACGTCACACCGTCATGTTCACTTGGCCTCCTCGGTAGCCGTGGTTTTACGCACGAAAGTATAAATTGTGGAATTTAGAGGTGCGGGAGAGGAGGCAATATCTTAGTTTTGGTTTTTTCTTATAAATTTTTGGTACTTGCGCTTCTGCACTTTCACCTAACAATAGTGCCTATGCCGTCAAAATTGAATTTAAAATACCACTTTAAAAACTAAATTTTTACATTAGGCTATAAAGAATTACAATAGGTTTTACGTGAATTTATATCTCGAAAACTAATTGCCTAGTGACCGCCAATCGATCGCCATAAAGCTTATCAAAATCCGTTATTTCTGAACAACTTCTGGTTTTACCAGAAAGATAAAATCCTGTTAAACGCAGAATAATACTTTTCTATAGTATAGAATTTAAAGTTCCAAAAAAAAAAAAAAAAAAAAAAAAAAAAAAAGAAAAAAGCGTTTGACCCAGTTTCCACCGAAAAATATTTTAGGTTTTCGAATAAATTTAACTTTGTTTAAATAAAATTTACTATGATTGGCTATAAAGAATATGCAAAAATTCTAGAATATTGAAACAAATTCAAAATTCAATTACTTAGCACGATCTCGTACATTTTAGGAACCATGTGCTTACCGCCGCCATCTTGGATTTTAGGTATGGGAACCCACTCTCGTCTAAATATTTAAACATTTAGATGAACTTTAATGTAACTCGACAGGCAAATACATTTTAAATAATTTAATTAAATTATAATTACAAACGCCATTTATGGTTAAATGTTAAATTTAGCTTTATAATTGTTCAATCAAACTAAATCGTAATTAAAACCCATCGAGTAAATTTTTAGATTAGGTCCACCCACCTCCACAATTTTCTTTTAAATGACGACTTTTAAAGTTTTCGACTATGCTGAATACGAAAATCGCATTGAAATTTTGCAAAAAAGTAGTTATCGAGATAAAAAGTTGTATTATTCATTGTATTGTTTGGCGGCCATCGTTTTCGCGCGTGCATGCGCGTAAAAAAGATGGCCGCCAAAGAATACAATTTTTTTTATATCTCGATAAGTACTTATTTCTGCAAAATTTCAATGCGATTTTCGTAGTAAGAATAGTCGAAAACCTTCAAGCTGTCATTTAAAAGAATTGTGGAGGTGGAGTGTGTGGACCTAGTTTAAAAAATACCGGCCGGGTAGGCACAAAAGTAGATTTTTTTTTTTTAAACGACGCTGGGCCGCTGATACGTCGTAAAAATTTACCGTTTTTTTTTTTTTTTTTTTTTTTAACTATTCAGTAGTTTCAATTAGCACTTTAATAAGCAAAGGATCCCGTAAAAATTGAATAAAAAAAATTGCACGATCTTTTGTTTCGCTAAATTATTTCTTTCTCGTAAACTACTTCGTAATTTCCGGGATTCGGCTGTAATATTCGTGTAATACTTTTTTTTTTTTTTTAAATTTTTTTTTTAACACTTTCATTGTTCCAGTCCACTGATTATTTAGTCCCAAATTATACTTTGGAAATATGCTTATTTTTGCTATGTTTATGCTTGGTTATTAGTTTTTGTTGGCCTAAGAGTCGTAATTGCTTCATATCATGAAAACTATTTCTCTGCGCCACTTTAATGTTATATTCGTTTTCAGTACCCCAGAAAACCTATTTAAAAAAAAAAAAAAAGTTCTAAGGCACTTACTGATCCGCACTATTTTTTTTAAATCGTATTTCCAAGTTCAAAGTTTTTTATTCAATTGAATAGGTACAAAACACCCTCCCCTGCCCATGTTAAGAATGGCTTTAATAATAACGTTATTTCAGCAATCAATAAGTGAACTAGTACCAAAAAAATAATAGCACGGTCTAATAGACCGTCTGCACAAGTTCTAAAAATGTACATAAGTGAGATGAATTAACCATTATAGTAAATAATGGGAGGACTTACTAAAGTGTAGCTGCTAAGGTTAACGATGCTCATCTTTATCTTACGGCAGCCTTTGTAACTTGTAAGAGATCAGAGAAGAGTCGAAGAAATTTTTTTTTTTCGCTTCAGGCCGCTACGCGCGATGTTGTCAGTTTTTTTATTTTTTATTTTTAAATCTAATAGATGTAACTGTTACAGTGACATTTATTGGATGGATTTCTACCACCATTTTGTTTTATTTCTTATTTTGAAGTGATTATCAAGTCTTCAAAGACATCGCGGCCATTTTGTTCGCTAGCATCCCTCCACATGACCCGTTTGGAGCCGAACATTTTCCATCAAATAAAAACACTAAAAGCTATCCAGCTAGGTAGAAAACTAACTTACATTTGATAAAATTTGTTATATATATATATATATATATATATATATATATATATATATATATATATATATATATATATATTACTTTTTGGAATCTAATCCTATCTAGTTACTAAAATAAAATTTCAGTCGCGGTTTGGAATAGAAGCTCTTTTAACCCTGCATAAAATTAACATTTACGTTAAAACCCCTTTTCTAAAACTGTTAAAAAATAAAAATAACTATAATATAGTTAGCATAGTAAATAATTCAATAAATTAATGCATTAAAATTGTTAACCTTTTAATATATTTGGACGCTGAGGTGTAAACATCGGCCACTACACACCTATATTTTTTCCTCGATACCCACGTGTCCATACTTTCAAAGTTTTTTTGTGTATGATTTAGAAATTTTTTTTTAAATACTTACTAATTAAATGTATGATCAGCAATTGGGTTGGAATGCGCACGTTGCCGAAAATACTTTTTTTGTGGTAGTTGACATGTTTTTTCGTTCATCAGCGGAAAGTTTAATCCGTCCATATACTAAGTAGAAAATTTGAAATTTGCGCACGCCAAATAGTGACTTCCGGTTACCTAAAAAAAAAATGTATAGCCAATGAAATAGTAATATGAAAACGAAACGAAACAAAACGAAACTATTTTAAAATGTTAGTTTTGAAATAATCTAATTCAATATTATTTTACATTGATATTGCAAAATGTTTTATTTTGAAATTTTAAATAAAGAAAATTTACGGTTAATATTATTCGCAATACTAATTAAAATATAATTCATTTTAATGTTACATCACTTAGAGGGAGTGACTAAATGTATTTTTTGTTTGTTTAAAGGAAAATTTAATATTTTTCAATGAGAATATTAATTTGATGTAATTTTAAATAGTAATACTATAAGGAGAATTAAATTCGTGAATATGTTTATAAAATAAATAAACAATTAAAAAAAAAAAAAAAAAAAATACTGCCGCGAGATCTCGTTCGCATGAAATTTTAGTGACATGGCGGCTTCTCTGATCACCAAAATGTCGTCGATATTTTGAGTTTTAATCTCAATTTCAACCATAAAGGAACTGACATTCCTTAATCCTCGACTGAAGGCAAGGCTCTGAACTTTGTCTTCTTTTAAAATAACGCTTATAAAATGAAGAAGAAAATTTCTAATTGAGTATGTAATTATTTGTTAAATTATTACAATATTTAAAAATGGTGTATTGTAACTTGTTTACCAACTTGAAAAAAAAAAAGCAATTTGTAATCGATGAAACTCCTTGTAAATTTAATTTTAATATTTATTCGATAAAAATTACCAATTATTATTTCAATTGTTCTGACTTAGGACTACTATTCTCAATATTATCATATTCATAACGTTTCGACCGATGTAGCATCCGACCTTCTTCAGGTGTATCTTTTCGCACTATGAAACCTTTATGGAATTTCGAACTGAATAAATTTAATCCACGAGGGTAGATAAAACATTGAGTCTGAAATTTCTTTCATGCTTCCCAGAGTTCAAACAGATACACCTGAAGATGTTTCGGAGAGTTTATCGGTTGAAAACCTAATATTATGATTAAAATAGCCGAGTAATACGTATTAGGCGTGTTCTTTAGAACTTATGAAGTTTAACATCCTCAAGAAAATTGGGGTTTGTATTACTGTATACATAGATTCGAAAAAGTTGTCACAAAACAAATATATAGCAAATAAATGTTATCAAAGGCAAGATAAGTTACTTTTCTACCCAACTGGATATGTTTTTAGTGTTTATATTTAATGTAACATGTTTATTCAGCTCGGAAAACATAGTGTTTACCGATGTATTGGAAAATTTAAAATGGCAGCAGACTCTCTCTTTGAGGCGGTAAGTTTGGGAAAATGAGTTATAAATACAAAAAGCAGACAAAATACTGTTAGAAACTCGCTCAATATATGTTACCGTGACATAGGCTGACATTTATTCGGTGGGTTTTTAACAGTATTTTGACTGTTTTTTTTTTATTTATAACTCCTTTTCATAAACTTACCGTCTCCGAGAGAAAGTCGGCCACCATTTTGAATTTTCCAGTACATCACATCAGTAAACAGTAATCACTATGCTTTTCGAGTTGAATAAACATGTTACATTAAATATAATCACTAAAAACATATCCAGTTGGGTAGAAAAGTAACTTATCTTGCCTTTGATAACATTTATTTGTTCTATATTTGTTTTGTGACAACTTTTTCGAATCTATGTGTACAGTAAAACAACCCCCCCCCATGTTAAGAATGGCTTTTTAAATAATAACGTTATTATTTCAGTACGGATCAACTGCACGAGTACCGGACTTTCTATATTTGTGTTTAAAATTGCATAAGTGCCGTAATTACGTATAATTAATTGTCAGTTAAGTTAATCTATTCGGATTTAAAAAAAATATGTGCTTATGCTATTTTTTAAGAAGTATTTTCAAGTTAAAGCCGAGTTTTACGATTTCTTTTTTATTATTAAATTGTTAGGTGAAAGTACCGAATGATTACAAAACCTCTCCCCTCCTCGTGTTAAGAATGGCTTTCTAAATGTTATTTCAGTACTACTGCAGTTTATTGACGAAAATGGAGACACCACTTTTATTTTTATTTATTTATTTCGGCTACCCGTCGTGAGAATCAGAGAGAAATCGGTATTTGGCGGACGTGTAAGACGGTCTTGGCGTCACCCCCACTATAAATTTGTTGCTGTTCTGTTCGGCTTCTTGCAATTTTTTCAGTGCTGAATTATTAGTGAATGTACAGTTTGGTCACTAATATACCAGATTATTAAAAACAAAAATTTCGACACTTAAAAGGGGTGCTCACGTTATCAGAAAGCGATCCCCTATTGATTCTCTCGAAGAAATTCACTTTTCATTAAAAAAAAAAAAAAAATCCTAAACAACTCAATATTCTGTATTTTTCATTGAGAAAAAAAAAAAATTATAAATTACAATTGCGGTACGGTAATTTTTATTTTCTATTCTTTCTTGTTAATTTCTTTTGATTTTCCTGCACGTGTTTCCGTGATTAAAAAAAAATGGGGGATCGGTTTACTATAACGTTGTAACTAAAAAGTGAGCACCCCTTTTAAATGTCGAAATATTTAACTTTTTTTTAATTTTTTTTTTTTAATAATCTGGTATATTAGTGTCTATTCAATAATAATCCACTGAAAAAATTGCAAGAAACCGAACAAAAACAAATTTATAGTGGATGACGCTGATGCTCGTCCAGTATTTTAAAGTATGACCGAAGAAGCAAATGCAGCAATGAAATAAATAACAAAAAAAAAAATTAAACTAGATAATGATTACTTTCGGAAAGAACTAATTACTACATGCCCCAGGCGCAGTATAAACACCCCAACCTCCTCATGTTAAGAACGGCTTTCGATGTTAGGGGTGTTTATTCTGAAAGCCGTTCTTAACATGAGGAGGTTGGGGGTGTTGACTGCGCTGGCCGGAAGTAATCATTATCTAGTTAAATTTTTTTTTGTTATTTATTTCATGCTTGCTTCAGTCATACTTTAAAATACTGATTTCTCCTTTTGCTTCTCACGATAGGTGCCCGAAAAAAAAATGGCGTCTCCATTCTCAGCGATAAACTGTAGTAGTACCGTTACAACAATCTGAAGTAATTTGGTACTAGTACTGTGCAGAGATTGCCGGACGTAAATAATAACGTTATTATTTAAAAAGCCATTCTTAACATGGGAAGGGGAGGGTGTTTGTACCTATTCTATACTTCACCATTACAATTGAATTAAAAAACATATCATAAAACTTTAATTAAACTTAGAAATACGATTTAAAAAATAGCGCGGATCGGATGATCACTAGGTGTATCAGAATTTTTGTAGGAATTTTTGACACCCCTAACACGAAACTGCGAATAAAATATAAAAAACTCGTAATTTCTCTTTTAAAAGTGGGTTGTTTATTTTCATTATGGATTATACTTCCAAAATACACTATTAAAGTTGTTTTAAAAGTAATAGAAATATTTTTTTTTTTTTAAACAGTAATGAATTTTACGAACTCAATATTTTTCAATTTTTAAACTTTAAAAATCTATCAAAATTTTTCTATTGATTCTATTTTTACGATATTTTCAGGGTCAATGTGAAATTTTATGCTCTTTCCAATAAACCGAATATGATATTTTAGACAAACGTTTTTTTTTTATTCACGCCCCCCCCCATTTTCAAGTGTCTATTAAAAAGTAAATAATTAATTTACTCACCAAAGTGTTATATATCACAAATTGAAGAGAAAAGGTCAATAAATAATATATTCAAATTTAAAACAAAAAAAAGTAGTGTTTTTTAGAAATTTACTTAGAAACAGATGATCAAGCCTTTATGTGCTTTAGACTAAACATGCAACACAGTATTAGCTACTATTATTTTCTCTACCGCTCTCCCTCGACTCAGGACTGCTCCATAATAAACAAAGTATCTGACAGCATAGACACGGCACTGTCCCTCGACACTAGCGCACAAATACATGGGGTTGGTGACTTTAATGTCCACCACAAAAACTGGCTTGGATTCTCTACTCACACAGATGCAGCGGGCAGCACAACCCATAGCTTCGCTATATCTCACTCCCTATCACAAATTGTTACGTTTCCAACCCGTTTCCCTGACCAGGAAGAACAACACGCATCACTTCTAGATCTGTTTTTGACCACAGTTCCCGATGACTGCATAACGAAGGCCCACAGCCCACTCGGGAACGCTGACCATGCAGTGATAATGGTTGAAATCGCCCTAAACTCTAGACCCAAAACTGAAGAGCCAGTGCTCAAATCAACGAGATATTATAATAAGGCTGACTGGGAAGCCATCAGGGAACTAATTAGAGATGCTCCATGGAAAAATATTTTCTCTCTCCCTGCTGAACAATGTGCAAACGAGACCACTGACTGGTTCAAAACTGCAATCGAAGCGCATGTTCCCATGCGGAAATTTTATAGTAAGCCCCACTCTCCCCAATGGTTTACGTCGACTTGTGCAACTGCCATTACACAAAAGCAGCATGCATACCGTAGGTTTAACCGACATAAGTCCAGTTCAAACAGACTGAAGTATATAGAAGCTAGAAATAACGTTAAGAAAGAAATAGCGACAGCTAAGAGAGAATTTACGGAAACCACTAAAAAGCGCATCGAAGCACAAAAACTAGGAACTCGAGACTTCTCGAAAATCTACAACAGTGTAGTAAATAATGGGCAATCAACAATTCCCCCACTAACCAACAATCACGAGGTTGTCTCCTCAGCAACCGACAAGGCTAACATGCTTGCCAGTCGGTTTGCCTCAAACTCCACACTGGACCCTTCCAACCACCCCCTACCTGACTTTCCTATGCGGACAGACGCCACACTAGACGATCTGAAAACCACCCCTGCTCAGGTGCATGCTATCATAAAAAACCTTGACACCTCAAAAGCATGTGGACCCGATCTTATCCCAGCTGTGCTATTAAAAAAGTGCTCAGCCGAAGTAGCTCCAGTTCTCTCCAAACTCTACAACAAATGTCTTAATGAAGCTTGCTTTCCGGGCTGTTGGAAAACTGCTTCTGTTGTACCAGTATTCAAGAATTCTGGCGAAAGGACAGACCCATCAAATTATCGCCCCATTAGCCTCCTTCCACTTTTTGCCAAAATATTTGAGACCATAATTAACCATGCTCTAGTCCATCATCTTACAGATGCTAAACTACTGACTGACAAACAATATGGATTTATACAAGCCCGTTCCACAGCAGACATCCTCACTGTGATCTCTGAACGTATATACCATTCACTGGACAAAGCGGGGGAAGGCAGAGCGGTAGCTCTAGATATATCTAAGGCTTTTGACAGGGTATGGCATGAGGGTCTCCTCAGTAAAATCAGATCATACGGTATCACTGGTAGAATACTTAACATAATTAAATCCTTCTTAGATAAGAGAAAAATCCAGGTAGTCCTCGACGGTCGCACATCTAAACAATATGATATAAATGCGGGGGTGCCCCAGGGTTCTATCCTTGGACCTCTATTGTTCCTGATATTCATAAATGACCTCCCCGACAACATTGCCTCTGAGATGGGTATATATGCTGATGACACTACACTCTATGGCAGACACGACAGGAAGACGAATGAACACATTTCTAAAGAAATGGCAGAAACACTAGAGGAAGACCTCCAATCTGTAGTGGAATGGGGACAAAAGTGGTTGGTCGCATTCAATGCTGCCAAGACTAAACTAGTTTCATTCAATAATTACAAGAAACCTTCTCTACCACCCATAGCAATGGCCAACGACTCTTTATCTGAGAGTCCATCTTTCAAACTCCTTGGCCTAACGTTCACGGGAAACATGAGTTGGAACAATTACATTGAAGGCATTGCCAGGGCCGCTGCAAGAAAGGTGGGCTCTCTCTACCGTGCTAGAAAACTACTAACACCCGAAAGTATCCTGTACCTCTATAAGGCCACCATTCGCCCATGTATGGAGTATTGCTGCCACATCTGGGCTGGTGCATCTGCTACTAGTCTCTCGCTCCTTGACAAGGTTCAAAAGAGAGTCGCAAACCTGATAGGCCCTGAACTGGCATCTAAGCTTCAGCCTCTGTCCCATCGACGAAATGTTGCATCCCTCTGCCTGTTCTACAAGTATTTTAGTGGTGAATGCTCTGACGAACTGCAATCACTTGTGCCCCCACGACGCGAGCACCCTCGACAAACCCGACAGGCTACTAGATCCCACCCCCACACTGTAGAGGTCCCTAGATGTAAAAGATCTTTTTACTCCAATAGTTTCTTCCCCAGAACCGCAAGACTCTGGAATTCCATTCCAGGTCCCTGCTTCCCCAACAGTACTGACGTGCAGAAGTTCAAGTGTAACGTGAACCGACACCTTGCTGCCCAAATCCCTACATAGTACCCCAGTAGTTGTTGCCCCTGATAGTAGCCCCCTACACCAAAGTGGCAATTTGCCTTGTTTGGGGTGAAAATGTAATAAAAAAAAAAAAAATAAAAAAAAGTTTAAAACCTTTTTTTTTTTTTTTTTTAAACCCACGTTGTTTTTTTTTTTAATGAAACCTTGGTCCTTGCTCCTTTAATTGAAAAAAAAAATTAGGGCTTGAATTACATTTTTCGAAGCGTTATAAACTTGGAAAGATGGGGTGGAATTATTCACTATTTTTCACGAAATTTCTGACACACCTAGCGGATCATTCTCTGCACTAGCACCAGTAATTTAAATGATGTGGAGACTGCAGATAGTCGACAGATCTAATTTTTAAATATGTGGTTTTAAGCAAAAACAACAGTACTCGATTGTCATGTTGAAAGTAATCATTTTTCCAAAAATTATGAAAATTCATTGAGTAGAACAATTGCTATTGTGTTTAGTAAAAAAAAAAAAAAATTATACACATAGATATGAAAAGTTGTCAAAAAAACATATATAAGAAATAAATGTTATCAAAGGCAAGATGAGTTACTTTTCTACCTAACTGGATAAGTTTTTAGTGTTTTTATTTAATGTAAAATGTTTATTCAGTTCAAAAAATATACAGTGTTTAATCGGTATATTTGAAAACGACAAATGACGACTAGCTCGCTGTTGAATACGTTAAGTTTGGGAAAATGAGTTCAAACTAAAAAACTATACAAAATACTGTTAGAAACTCACTCAATATATGTGACCTTGACATAGGCTGACATATATATATATATATATATATATGGTAACATATATTGAGTGAGTTTCTAACAGCATTATGTATAGTTTTTTAGTTTGAACTCATTTTTCCCAAACTTAATGTATTCAAGAGCTAGCACGCGGCCAGTTGTCTTTTTCACATATACTGATAAACACTGTTTTTCGAACCGAATATTTTACATTAAATAAAAACATTATAAACTTATCCAGTTAAGTAGAAAAATAACTTATCTTGCCTTTGATAACATTTATTTGTTATATATTTGTTTTTTGACAACTTCTTCGTATCTGCATGTAAAGTAAAACAAACCCAATAATTTTCTACCATAGTTTCTTGAAAGTAACGTTAAATTTTGCCACAAGAAATCTACATATTGAAATAAAAGATACAATAATTTGAAATGCAGGTACTTAATGTTATAATATTTTTGCATATTCTTATAGAAAATCATCCTAAATCTTATTTAGACAAAAAAAAATTAACTGATTCAAAAAGCTTTTAAAAAATATTTAATTGTTCATCTTTTAATACAAAAAATGACGGTGAATGGTGTTTTTTGTTTTTTTAATTTAAAATTCTATTAAAAATAGTAGAAAAGGTTTTCTAATACTCTGCTTTTCATATAAAATTCAGGCTTTTATCTTTCTGGAAAAAAAAGTTGCTCAAGAATAATGAATTTTCATAGATTTTAATTCGTTTAAAAAGAAAAACAGCTTTTTTTTTTTTTTTTTTTTTTTTTTTTGGCCATGCCTAAATCAACATTTTACGCTATGTAATTCTTGCGAAGTGAATACATGATCAACAATTTGTTCTGGGCTTCCTTGTGCATGTTGCATTTTCAATTTTTTGCTTATTAATGATTTAATGAGATCTTACTGAATTTTTCTAATTTTAAAATAAAGTAAAACGTTTAACTTTCAATAGCTAATCAAATTGCTTTACCTAAATATGACTTTTATTAACTTTTAAAAAATTCTTTTACGATAATTATATTTTTTTATAATAATTATTAATTAATAATTAAACAATAATTGAATTCTTTAACAATAATTTGTTTTTTATTCCTTTACAATAATTATGTCAATTTCAATCGCCAATCAAATTACATTCTTACAAGCGGTGTAACCCCAAATATGTCCTTGTATTTTCCTTATACTTTTGTTCATCTAAACTGCAAGAGGGCCATAGACAACAAAATGAAGAAAGTAAAAAACAAATATGTAACAAATAAATATTACCAAAGGCAATATAAGTTACTCTTCTACTTACCTAGATAAGTTTTTTTTGTGTTTTAACTTATTTGGAATTATTTATTTTGTTTGAAACACAAAATAGTGCCGAGTGTTAAGTTTTAAGAAGAAGAAAAGGCAAACATGTACAAGAGTGCCCACCCTCTAAAAATGTGTATTTTACACCTTTATTTAACTTTTTTTTCGATGATTATCATAGATTACAGGAAAAAAAAAAATATTTAATAAGGGGATTCACTTTCTCGTTATAACGTTTGCTACCTGACTTACTGTCCATTTCTCTTCCAACGTGTCACATGATTAGAACGTTATAATGAGAAAGTGAACCTCCCTTCTTAAAAGTCATTAAAGTTTTTTTGTTTTTTTTTTCAAATTTTTTTCTGCTATTATGATACTTAAGTCTATAATCTATGATAATCGTTGGAAAAAACTTAAAAAAATAAAAAGGTTAAAAACATGCATTTTTAGGGGGTGGACATTCTCGTACAGGTTCGCCAAAAAAAATGCTCAATATGAAACGGTCATCTCAGGAGTTTTGATAATTGCTCAAAACTCGAAAATTAAACAAAATAATAGTAGAAACCCATCCAATAAATGTTATTGTAACAATTGAAACACTGTAAAGTAAAATTAAAATTTTATTTCAGGGCAAAAGATACGATTTACAAACATTAGAACAACAATCAAATCATTAATTCTTATTTCAGTCACGTAAATTAGAGTTAAAGAGGATTATAGTCGAGATTGTTTGCTCTTTTTTAATTTCCGGTTTCTGTTTATTTGGTTGGATAATTCAACATGGTCAAGCGGGCAAGAAAACCATTTCTTAACACGGGAGAAAGAAGCATTCACATTATCTGAGAAGATAATCAGTTAGGGATCATATCTTGCTTGTCACCATCGTCTCACATGCAAGCAAGAAATTGGAAGTAAAAAAAAAACAGACAATCTATATATCTATAAAAGTGAAAGTGTGTGTGTGTGCGCGCACACACACACACACATTTCCCGACACAATAACTCTGTCAGTTTTCAGTCTACAGATTCGAAATTTTATATACAGGGTATGGAGATTTGGGAAAATCTTTGTAGTCCGTTTTCGGCCAGAAATTTGGCTGTTAAGGGGTCAAACTTCAACGATTTGACCTTTGAGAACTCTACCAAACTCCTCCGACAATTTTGGGTCTAAACAATTGAAATTTTAGATATAGGTTCCTTGGACATGGATCTAACTTAATAACTTGATTTGAGCCCAAAACAATAAATATTAAGGGGTCATAATAGGGGTCAAAGTTTTAAAAAAATTTGACCTTTGCGGTCTCTACCAAATTACTCAGATAATTTCTGGTCTAAACATTTGAAATTTTACATAAAAGGTATTCAGAGATAGGGCAAGCTTTTTAATTGGTTTGGGTTGAAAATTTGAGTTACCAATATATAAATGTATGTTTGCATGTCTGCCTAAAACTTTCCACAGAGGCGAAAGATTTTCACAAGATCAGTATCGTTTTGAAGCTCGACTCTTCAGATGACAAATACCGAAAAAATTGACTAAAAACATTAATTTCTTCACTCTCAACTGGGAACTTTTCTACAGGGAGTGGTCGCTTTTTACACCGATATTTTTGAAAGTCATCCCCTCTTTTCGATTGTCTAGCCTTAATTTAAACCTACATCACTTCCGGTTTGGCAGCAGAGACGTCAGGTTTTTTTCCCCGTTCTTTTCCTCCTTCACAGTACAGGTTCGAACCTGCCTTCCTACTACCACTTTTTTTTCTTTTGATCAACACACACCTCCAAACACCCAGGCAAAGCTGGACACCCATGCTAGTCTTGACTATAACTTGAAACGGGTTATTTTTACTTAAACCATATTTGGTACTTGTACAGTAGTAACGGCCAATGCACGTGGCAGATTTACCCCCCCCCCATGTACCATGATGTAACTGTTGGTAATTGTGCATAAAAAGGGAGCCTAACTTTCATACATGCCGATAGGTGGCGTCTGCATCTGTCAGTTGAGGTATGGAAGCACAAAATGGATACAATACTTCCACTACTTCAAAATGGATACAATATGTAAAAATGCATAAACTTTTTTTTTTATCAAGTAATTTTTTATTTTTTTATTGCATATCTTATCAAATAACTATGTTTATTGAAGTTAACATGTTATATATTGTTATGTGAAATATTCACATTTTTAAACTGTTAAACTATTTTCGGTTGCATAGTCACTTTTTTGAAATTGCTAAAACTGTAAAAAAATGTGAAACTTTGAATTTTTTTTTTTTTTTCATGTTTCCGTAAATAAATATATTTTTAAAATATCTAAATAGTTTGACAAAATATATAACAAGTTAAACATTTATTTGATAAAATATGTGATAAAAATAAAATATTCCTTGATAAAAAAATGTTTAAAATATCTAAATAGTTTGACAAAATACATACGATAAATAAACATAAGTTAAATAAACATATTTATTTGATAAAATATGCAATAAAAAATAAAATATTCATTGATAAAAATTTTTTAAATATCTAAATAGTTTGATAAAATATATCACATATTAACTTAAATAAGCATAAAGATATGCGATAAGAAATTAAATGATAAAAAAAAGTTTACATATTTTTATATATTGTATCCATTTGAATAGTAGGAGCATTGTATCCATTTTGTGTTTCCATCCCTCAACTAACAGAGATAGACGCCGGCTATAGGCATGTATGAAAGTTAGGCTCCTGTTTTCTGCCCAATTACCTGTTATCTAATTTAATATTCTAAGAAGAACTTTTGTACCATTTAAAAAAAGCTTCAAATAAACTAGTAATAATTTTTTTTAATTTTCTTGCGTACGAAAATAATGAAAATGTGAGACTAAAATTGTGTTTACATTATTGATGCCTTAAACAACGTTCTTATATATTAATGGTAGCCATTTTGTCAGCGTAAATATACGTGTTTAAAAAATCTAGCATAAATTTTCATGAAATTTTCAATATTTATTCATTTTTAAATTAACTCCTGTTTTAAAAGCAGTTCTCGTAAAATATCTGATGGTAAATTGTTACTTTTAGGTGTTCCCCCACTATATTTCTTGTTATGAAAACTAGGGAAAATTAGGTTGATAAAAATTAGGTACTTATGCACTTTTCTTACTGTGCTGAAATAATGTTATTATTTAGAAAGCCATTCTTAACATGGTAAGGGATGGGTGTTTTCTAACTATTCTCTACTTTCACTTAACAATTTAATATAAAAGATATCATAAAACTTGAAAATACTATTTTAAAAAAATAGCACGGTAACAAAAGTGCATAAGCACCAAAAATTGCAACATCTTAAAGCTGAGGAGTTTAAATTTCAAAAATATTTATTTTTTTATGTGTGTGTGTGTGTGTCCCTAAAACCTCTGGCCTTGATGGAGGAGAGACTAAAACTTTCTGCTATGGTTTCAAATGATCTGAAATAATGGCAAGAGGAGACTTGATTCCAAATATTTCTCATATGTTATATCTCTCCTCTTTTGGAAATAGGCTATGATTATGAATATCTCCAGTATCAAATAATCCTTAGACACTGTGAAATTTACTTTATGTATGAAAACCAAAGCGGGGAGATATAACATATGAAAAATATTTGGAATCAAGTCTCCCCTTGTTGTTATTAAAGATCATTTGAAACCATAGCAGCAAGTTTTAGTAGTTTGAATTATTTGAAGTTATCTCTTGCTCTTTCAAACTGTTTTCAAGATGGCATTGTGATATTGTCACTTGTCGTTTAGCCAATTTAATTTTCTTATTTAAAAATATATAATTAATGTGAGTGATGTTTAGTGTACAATATTTTCTTTCTATCACAAGATTTTTATTTTATTTTTTTGTTTTTTGAGAGAGGGAGAGAGAGTTCTGGACAAGTTCCACACTTTTACTCTATTGACAGCATTTTTTAGGCTTCCTTTAAAGTTAATGTTAACAGAAATACTTTGCTTTTGAAGTACATAAAGGCAGCAAATCGCAAATTGCGCCTCGGCTCAGAAGTTTTATTAGCCTTTAAATAAGACCAACTGTCTGTCTGTCTATAAAAATTAAAGCTTTGCAAATATTTTAAGGTAGTTGCAACTTCTCTCCCAATTGTTGGAATTTGTAATCATGCCCTTATGCCTTTATTTTCTTTTAAAATTGATATGCTTTTTTTTCTGATGAAGTAAGAGCAAAATAAATTCAATAATTACATGAATGATTTTGCGCTGTCAAGAATTGTGCCAGTCAACTTATAGGAATAAACAGCAAGATGGTGAACATCTTGAAATTTGGAATATAGACTTTTGACATTTATTTTTTATATGCTCTGTGGTTACATTGAGCTTCAGAAATAAAAGGTGAAATATAATTGAATAAACATATTTCCACAAATATATATTTGCCCGGTCGTACGTACACTTAAATATGATATTTTAATTCATGCAGATTGCGTATGTACAGAATCAATCCACTATTGAATATTATATATTACAAGGAATAATTTGCCCAGTGGACTAATTTGCAAGAAAAAATTTTTTTAACTTAAAAATTAATACCTTAGATTTACGATTCTTTCATTATGATTCTCTTATATTTTTAAGTTGAACTGTTTGTTTGAAGTGAGATTAATGCTGTCAAAAATTTATGAGAAAAACGTCATAGAACTTTTCATAATGTATTTAATATGATATACAAGAATTTTATTAACTACTTTAAAGGTAATCTTTATTTATCTTAATGAGTTTTCTTATTCCGTCACATACATAGGCGCTGTCTGTCCGTTTCAAAACTTCGATGCCTATGATTAGGTATCTGTTTGCACTGTTGCGGAACTTTAGGGGCCGTGAGGTAACACTGTTTTCATTTGTGAGCGAAGTTTATTTATGTATAAAACAGTCTAACTACGTAAAGTCCATGAAAAAGTTGATGAATACTTAAACCTAATAGAAAAAAGATTTTACAGTGCTCTCATTGTGAGTAAATCATGTTAAACATAAGTGGTTTTTCCAACTGGTGACTAACGATAAAAAAAGGGCGGGAGGGGGGAACTTTTGGAAAGTTTTTTTTTTTTTTTACCGATACTCTTCCATTAGTAAATGAATGAAAAACCTCCCCAATGTAAACAGAATTTTTGTGAAATGGTAAATGTCGGCGCATACTTATGGAAAAACGGTTAATTAAACTGCAGAAGCATCTTTTTATTGGAATATCCCCCCTCCCCCCCAAAAAAAACATAAAAATGTGTTTGGTGCTTATGTTTTTGAAAACCGCTCATGAAAACTTTATTTTTTGAAGACAAAAAAAAAGGGGGGGGGTTGTTTTGTTTTTTTAACATTCTTATTTGAAAGATTCCTACATGATGTGATAAGACACTTCACTATGCCCGTTCACACATGAACGTATCATGTAAGAAAAACACTCCTGAAGACGGTAAAATGGCACAGGGTCTAGGAGTTCATACCATGCAAACGGTAAATTTGCGGCAGGTTTATCAGATTCGTTGTCAGCGACCTCGAATACCCTAAAAAAACAAATTAGAGTGATCGGTGTTCTGTTGTAGCATAAGGTAACATTTACCAAACCAATTTATTTAGATTTAAAAAATTATTGTTAAAAATATTTTTAAAAAGTCAAATAAATAGATGGGAATAATTTGAGACAATTGAATATAAAAGGCTAAAAATTTAATCAAAGATTTAGTTATTTTTAAATTTCATTTAGAAATAAGAATATTCTAGAAAGTGGAATGAAAATCAGTTAGCGATTGAAACTGCAAAAAAAAAGTTAAATTTTAAAGAGTTATTGAAGATAAAGAGAAAATAAAACAAAAAAATGAATATCAAAAGATAAACAAAACGTATTATTCCCCTTGAAATTTGTGTTATTGTATTTTTGTTGAATTAATCATGACTTACTTTTTCTTTATATTTTTTAATATATAAAATAACTCCTGAAATTGAATAAAAAAAAAAATAAAAAAAAATTGATCGTTATTAATTTCATGGTGCATGTTTAATTCATGGTTAAAATATTTGTTTTGACTTTTATCTTCAATGAAAGAAATTTTATAAAAAAAATCAAATCGTTTTCGAAAATTCCTTAATTGTATTTCCACTTTTTCACTGTACCAAATTTTTTCGCTACACACAAAATTTCCATTATATAATGGTATATTTCAAAACAACAATTCCACGGGAATCAGAATCTTACTTGGTATCAGAATCGTTAATCAACATTTTCCTGGAATCGGAAAAAATTTAGGAATCGTCCCAACACTATTAGAAATAATAATAATAATAATGTCGTTCATCATTGTTTGTTTACAATATCACGTCGGCTGATATTTGGGTTTGACGGTTAGATGCCCTGAAAAAGTCACTTCTGATTAATGTTAAATCATAAAATAAATGATAAATATGAAAACGGAGAAATGATTTGCGGCGATTTTAAGTGGTACCTCTTTTATCGTAAATTGAACTCATTAATAAGAAAAAATTAAAATAAAGTGGTGAGGTACACCCGGCCTTGAACAGGGGACGATTTCATCCATAGTCAAATACTGTACCACTGAGCTATACCTCTTTATCAATTCTGTTTTCTTTTGTTTTTTGGGGGTTTTTTTAGAAGAAGAAATTATTTGGTGAAAATTGAATCTCCCTTGATTTGCTGATAATTATCTCCCTTTGACAGTATAACGTAAAATTCCCCTGTAAAAATTCTTTTTTATCTATTAGAAAGAAAGACTATTTTTAGGATCAGATATTTTTTCCATACTTATCTGATGAATTTCTGTACAAAACATATTTAAGAACACTGCCAGACATATAAATTACCTTCGTGTGAAATTTGCAAAAGATAGGCTCAACCATTTCGTAACCTATAAGGAAGGAAGGAACACACACACACAAAGTGACTTTTATATAATAGTGTGTGTGTGTGTGTGTATATATATATATATATATATATATATATATATATGTGTGTGTGTGTGTGTGTATGTATTAG
The DNA here is from genome assembly GCF_053919585.1 of Euprymna scolopes. Taxonomy (NCBI): domain Eukaryota; kingdom Metazoa; phylum Mollusca; class Cephalopoda; order Sepiida; family Sepiolidae; genus Euprymna; species Euprymna scolopes. The sequence goes on along the minus strand of NC_136486.1, from coordinate 39,534,445 downwards.
AAAAGTCCTGGAAAAACAGTCATTTGACTTATGAGAGAGTAAATAGAATTCTGTTTGTTTTTTGAAGTACAATAACTAGTAAAATTAACAAAGATGGTTACAAATTGAGATCAATGGGTTTTTGAAGTTGAACTTATTTTCTTTCTTTTCCTAGTCAGTTTTTGCACAAAAATATTTTAGTAGATTTGTTTCAAGATGTTGTTCGATTTGAGTTTAGACAAAACAATTATTGTGTCACATTATTTGAACTACTTACTGAAAAAACTTTGTTTTAATTTATAATTTCCTATATAATTTCACTATGTTTATAATTCTTAATATTTTTTAACTAGCTGTTAATATTAATTAGCATTAGCTATTGATGTAAATGGCTTATATGGATAAAAATATACCCGATTGTGAATTGTTAATTAATATTGAATAGCCGTCCTGGATGTATGTCAACTATGTTGTAGAAGTGCAACATCTGTATGATCAGGAACGTTCTCGTTTTATAATGAAAACTAATTCTATGTGAATTTTTGCATTTTTTTTTTTTTTTTTTTTTGTTAATTGTGGAAAAAATTGATGAGCTTTTTTTTTTTTTTTCGATATAATGAAAGAGGGCAAATCCTAATTTTATTTCTTTTAATTATTTTAGTAGTACTGCAAAAAACAGACAATTTCTAATTTAGTACAGGTGAAAAATACTGATTTACTTGGCAATTATTTGATAAATTAAAAAAATTGAAAAAGCATATTTTTATTTACCCCCCCCCCCTCCTAAAAGACAAACATATACATTATAGGAAATAAAAATGAAAAATAAAGTATATATGAACTGAAGATAGTCTGTAGCAGAAACAAATGTAACTTTTTTCTTTCGCAAGTCAATGCCTCTCCCCTGTGTTATTTGGCCATATACTGACCAATCAGGGGTGCGGTGCAGCGCATTGATCCTTTCTTTCCCCGGAAGGAAATCGGACAGTTTCCGCTTGAAGGAAAATAACTCTTTCTTACGGAACGAGATGCCAAACAGAACGGACCCTTTTTCTTTGCTCTATCCCTACCTCTGTGTTATTCATCCAGTATCGACGATTCCCACTGGAAATAACTACCGCGATAGCACCAGGTAGCCAGAGTCCAGCTTTTACCCAGGGATAATATCTCCCTATGAACATTCGCCTGAATAAACCTTTTCTTTGTTACATTTAATGAAGTTGTTGCGTTCGTCATTTCAGAAGCTTGTGTTGAATTATTTATTTTATTAGGTTGTGCCCTAAAAGCATCAACCATAAAATGGTGACTCCGACGTGATACACAAGCATTTCTGAAATGACGAACGCATATGACATCATAGTCACACATATTTTTATCAAAAGTTTTGTGACTTCACATTATCTTTCCCTTACTTATATGTAACAATAACATCTCTAGAGACACCGTTATTTTGATTAACTGAATTGTACTTATTATGTACTCACTAGAAGCTCTCACACAGGACATCATCAAAGATTGCTTACTAACAACTGGTGGTTTTCCCTGGAGTCTGGGTGACAGCAAGCCTACCCAGATTTTCAGTACTCTCCACCTCTTGATAATCTTTGCAAATGAATTTGTATCATTGCAACAGCTGCTTCCCATTGACTTCTTGCTGACAATGAACATGAGTTATTACTGAAATAACCCTTCGTAAGGCTCCAGTCCTCTTTGCATTCATCCAGTGGAAATCTGGTTTATGTTTTCTCTCCTCTTTCCATCCTTATCACCTATTTAGTCAATACTAGCATTACAATTTTTTTTTTTGGGGGGGGGGTAATTAACTAACAATTTTGTGTTTTCAGTTTTCTTGGTTCCATGTGATGTTTCTCTATCCTTTGTTTTACCTCTATTGCTGTTTCAACATGCAGTGTTTGAAGCTCACATTAGCATTACAAGCGTATGCTGTATTTTCGTGGACATCGCCAATATTACATACCTAATGTGCTTCAACAATTCCTATCTTCTTTATTTGTAGGTCAATTTTTAAAAGAATTACATTCCAATGATGTTAATTTATTTTGCTTTATGCATTCAGTGTTTTTATGCTCCAAGTTAAAAATGAAAAAACGGTAAAAAATGATGACAGCAAAAAGGGAAACTGTTTTTTCAATGTTTACATTTCATACGTTACGTTTAGATGTAAATGCGCGGGGTCAAATTTAATTGGATATGGCTGAAATTTTACAGATTATATAAACATAGAAGTCCATCTCTACTGGACTTTGATTTATATTTTTATGACCACAGGAAGCAAAGTTATGACCGAGCGAAGTTGACAAAAAATATTTCAAAATTGATGTTTTTTTTTAATTTTTTTTTTTTTATTACATTTTCACCCCAAACAAGGCACATTGCCACTTGGGTGTAGGGGGCTACTATCAGGGGCAGCAACTGCTGGGGCACTATGTTGGGATTTGGGTAGCAAGATGTCGGTTCACGTTACACTCGAACTTCTGCATGTCAGTACAGTTAGGGAAGCAGGGACCTGGAATGGAATTCCAGAGTCTAGCGGTTCTGGGGAAGAAACTACCGGAGTAGAAAGATCTCTTACATCTAGGGATCTCTACTGTGTGGGGTTGGGATTTAGCTGCCTGTCGGGTTTGTCGAGGGTGTCTACGTCGTGAGGGCACAAGTGTCTGCAGTTCGTCAGAGCATTCACCATTAAAATACTTGTAGAACAGGCAGAGGGATGCAACGTTTTGTCGATGGGACAGAGGCTGAAGCTTAGATGCCAGTTCAGGGCCTATCAGATTGGTGACTCTCTTTTGAACCTTGTCTAGGAGCGAGAGACTAGCAGCAGATGCACCAGCCCAAATGTGACAACAATACTCCATATATGGGCGAATGGTGGCCTTATAGAGGTACATGATACTTTCAGGTGTCAGTAGTTTTTTAGCACGGTAGAGAGAGCTTACCTTTTTCGAAGCGGCCCTGGCAATGTTTTCAATATAATTGTTCCAACTCATGTTTCCTGTCAACTTTAGGCCAAGCAGTTTGAAAGATGTACTCTCAGACAAGGAGTCACTGGTCATTGCTATTGGTGGCAGAGAAGGTTTTTTGTAATTATTGAAGGAAACCAGTTTAGTCTTGGCAGCATTGAATGTGACCATCCATTTATGTCCCCATTCCACTACAGATTGGAGGTCATCCTCTAGTGTTTTTGCCATTTCTTTAGTTATGTGTTCATTTGTTTTCCTGTCATGCCTGTTATAGAGCGTGGTGTCATCAGCATATATATCCATCTCAGAGGCAGTTTTGTCGGGGAGGTCATTAATAAATATTAGGAATAATAGAGGCCCAAGGATAGACTCCTGAGGCACTCCCGCATTTATATCACAATGTTTACATGTACGACCGTCGAGGACAACCTGGATTTTTCTCTTATCTTAGAAGGATTTAATTATGTTAAGTATTCGTCCAGTGATACCGTATGATCTAATTTTCCTGAGGAGATCCTCATGCCATACCCTGTCAAAAGCCTTAGATATATCTAGAGCTACCGCTCTGCCCTCCCCTGCTTTGTCCAGTGAATGGTATATGCGTTCAGAGATTACAGTGAGGATGTCTGCTGTGGAACGGGCTTGTCTAAATCCATATTGTTTGTCAGTCAGAAGTTTAGTATCTGTAAGGTGCCGGACTAGAGCATGGTTAATTATGGTCTCAAATATTTTGGCGAAAAGTGGGAGGAGAGTAATGGGGCGATAATTTGATGGGTCAGTTCTTTCGCCAGAATTCTTGAATACTGGTACCACAGAAGCAGTTTTCCAACAACCCGGAAAGCATGATTCATTAAGGCATTTGTTGTAGAGTTTGGAGAGAACTGGAGCTACTTCGGCTGAGCACTTTTTTAATAGCACAGCTGGGATGAGATCAGGTCCACATGCCTTTGAAGTGTCAAGGTTTTTTATGATAGCATGTACCTGAGCAGGAGTGATTTTTAGATTGTCTAGCGTGGTGTCTGTCCGCAAAGGAAAGTCAGGCAGGGGGTGGTTGGAAGTGTCCAGTGTAGAGTTCAAGGCAAACCGGCTGGCAAGCATATTAGCCTTGTCGGTTGCTGAGCAAACAACCTTGTTATAGTTGTTTAGTGGGGGAATTGTTGATTGCCCATTATTTACTACACTGTTGTAGATTTTCCAGAAGTCACGATTTCCTAATTTTGTGCTTCGCTGCGTTTTTTAGTGGTTTCAGTAAATTCTCTCTTAGCTGTCGCTATTTCTTTCGTAACGTTACTTCTAGCTTCTATATATTTCTGTTTGTTTGAACTGGACTTATGTCGGTTAAATCTGCGGTATGCATGCTGCCTTTGAGCAATGGCAGTTGCGCAAGTCGAAGTAAACCATTGGGGAGAGTGGGGCTTGCTATAAAATTTCCGCATGGGAACATGTGCTTCAATTGCTGTTTTGAACCATTCAGTGGTCTCATTTGCGCACAGTTCAGCAGGAAGAGTAAAAATATTTCCCCATGGGGTATTACGTTGTCGTATCATTAAATGAGTGTTTGTTGTATATTGGTTGAAATTGGAATGGAGATGATATATTAAAACGTGTCTATTTATAAAAGATTGAGTGTTTGATTATCTTATCAGAGTTAATGTGGTTGTGTTTGATCGTCTAGTGGTCTTTCTATTACATATGTTCATATGCTGTTAAGTGTGAATATGTGTGTGACATGTCATTTGAACATACCTTCTGCCATTTTGTTGGTCCATCTGGAAATTCTCGTCTGGGAGGGAGACTTGATACCTGTTTTTGGGGACGAAGATTTATCTCACACCAAGACAAGAATTTGGTTCTATAGTTTATTTCACTTTCCCAGATGTCTTGCAGAAGGTGGAAAGTGAATTTGGCCTGTGTTGTTTTTTTCTTCTAGGTCTTATTTCTACCATGTCAGCGTTTGTTCCCCACCCCCAGCGAAGGGGAGGAGGCAACGGCGAAGCCGTCTGCTCTCTTCTAAGTCCCAACCAAATCTCCTCGATTCAGCTAACCTGATCACATGACTCACACGCAATCAAATCAGCTGATCTTAATTTCCGGTCAACGTGTCTACACTATAATTCACACATCTTCCTTCTCTCTCACTCTCTCTCTCTCTATATATATATCCATTCTCTAACAGGGGCATCTCTGATGGCTTCCCAGTCAGCCTTTTTATAATATCTCGTTGTTTTGAGCACTAGTTTTGAGTCTAGAATTTAGGGAGGGTGTTACGAATGTAGACTCCAAATCCGTGCATATGTCTGTCAGAGTCCTTACGGTAGAGTGGGAGATAGCCAGGCATGTTAAAGTAGTTAGAGGGGATGGAGGAGTGTAGGTTAGTCTTACTTAGTACTAAGATAGCCGGGGTATTTGTTAGGAGAAATGCTTCAACATCAACTAAATTAGTTCTAAGCCCACGGATGTTAGTGAATGCAAGCCTCAAGGGAGGAGGCAAGTTGGATTTGTTTGTGCCTAGGCCTGGTTTAAGCTTATTTTTTTATTGTACTGTCATCATGTTTATAAAGAGTTTCAGTTAGGTGAGGGAGAACTGAACAAGAAGTTATGTAGGGTATCAGACATGCAACACAAGTAGACCATTAGCTGACCTTCCTTCAACTAGGACTGTGGCCTCAGAAAAGCCCATCGGTGATGAGTGCAGGGTCCCTTTCTATGCGCGACATGACACTACAAACATCCCAATATTATACAACTGTTGATGGAGCAGCTGCTCTAAGCGCTACCAAAGAGTTAGGGTTCCTGTACTACCAGTCGGAAACAACAGCCAGGAACTGTCAATCCGGTACCCTCAGCCCATCAGAAGAAGAACGCCCCAATCTAATTGCAAAGGCATGTGTGGTACTCAAGCACTCCCAAGTGCCCAGTTTTGAGGGGTGGGGTGTGTTGGGAATGGGGGAACGCCATTCATTGCCCTAGACAAGAAACAAGATCTACCACTAAGTGTTTTATCGATTCACTTGTGATAGTGTCTCTGCACCTAACTAATAGGCAAAGAAGGAGTATGGAAGCCGGCGATAGACAGAGCCTATCTACTCCTTAAGCAATTTAGGTTTGCAAACCGGTAATTTGTTTGAGTCACCAGCTCTAGGAAGGTTGTCATCCAAAACTGAAGACGCCTCCCTCCTCTTTGGTTTAGTTACAGAGTTTTCCTTCTCCTAGACGGGTGAACTGGGAAGATCTACTGGGTCCATCAGCCCTGAGAGGGTTTGCTCTGCGCCTGGGTCCTAATCCAGGTATTTCTGCGACCCTGCGTGGTTAGTTAATGTTACAGGGTTAGTTTGTAGAGGTTATATATCTAATGAATAGTTACACTCCTCAAAGTGATATAGGGGCATGCAGTGGAAGCAGTTTTGTGGGGAGACTTGTTAGAAAAGCGTTAGTGCGGATTAAGACTTTTACCTTTAGGTTTTTCCATTTTTTTTTAACTTTATGTTAGTTTAGGTTCAGGATAACGTTATAGTTTGAGTAGGTATTAGGAATTGAGTTAAGAATTTTGCCCACTCACTGTATATTTAGATTTACGAAAGTTAAGGTGTAGGTGCAGTACAGTAAGGGTATAACTGGAGGTACATTTTAAGTCATGACGTATTCCGTATGTATAATTAAGTAAATAGATATTTGGGCAAGTTTTCAGTAGATGCAAATAGATAGAAGTTGTTTTAGTGTTTCTATTAGTGAGGGAAGATAATTTCAGTTTTCATGTAAGAGTCATCGAGCGTTTTGCATTACAGGGAGTATCGGATTTGGTTTAGTATTGTTCGTTGCAAAACCATCTAGGAAGAGACAATTGTTATGTAATGAAGATCGCTTTGCATCCAAGTGCATACTTTGGCTGGTAAGTACCAAACTGGATAGGAATGAACTCTAATGCATGTCAGAGGTAGAAATCTATAGATGTTTAGTGATGACTGTTATGCGGTTAGCATGTGAAAGTTAGGAGCTTGAGGCTAAGGATTCCACTACTAAGGCGTATGTATAATGTAGGGTTTTAGTGGCAGCTAGAGGGGGGGAGCAGATTGTTAGCTTTCAAGGGTTGGGGTTATTAACTTACAGAATACAGTAAAGTTTCATTTGGATTTAGAGTTTACAGTATTGTTTTAGCTTGGGAGAAAGGAATAAAATCTTCCCTTGTTTCCCTATTATGCATGCAGGTTAGATATAGGCAGTCGTCTTGTAGGTAAAGAGAAACAATTATTTCGTCGTGATTCGGAATTCATATTTATAGGCAGTCGTTAAGGTTGGGAACAAAACAATTGTATCTATTCAGAAGAAAGTCCTAGTGACGCAGCTAAGATCACTCTAGATTTCAGTTACAATTTTAGTACAGTTAATTATAAGCTATATCCAGAGGTTTGGTAGAGAAATAAACAAGGCCTCTTTATTAATATTAGCGAGCATAAGGTAATTGTAGATATTAAGTGTATTACTTAAATAAAGTTCTTCTGACTTCTACGGTAGAAAAAATAAATCCATGTTTGTGTTAATTTCGGGAAATTTATCCTGCCTAATGGTATTTTATCTCTAGCCTTAGTTCAGAGCGTGGAATTATTTAAGCTGTAAGAACGTGGTTGAGTTTTGCTTGGGGGGAGGGGAGAATTTAAAAGGCTGATAAAATAAATTGGTATATATCATCCATTTTCATATAGATAATAGTTTCAAAATTATTTTCATGTATAATATGTAAATATTTGATAATTATTAATTGTGCAGAAATTTCTTTAAAATGTTATCTTTTATAGAAATTACAGAATAAAGAACTTAACAGGAAAATGGCTCGCTATGTGCTAACCAGCGCTGAGCTGCCTACAGTCAGCGTATTAACGAGTTTCATTTATATTCTCTTAAAATTAGAAAACTGTTTTCTCTGCTTTCAAAACGAAAGCAGAAAAAAGTTTAATTTTTTATTCTGAGTTTGTCAATTTAAAAAAATTATTTTCAAGTTTTTCAAATTTGATTTCCAAACAATACCAAGCCAAAACTATTTTGTTGTTTTTAACGCTTTAGTACAATGTACTAAAAAGTGTTAAAAAACAACAAAATGTACTAAGTACATGCATTTCTGTTATCATGCTATTTATAACTTCTTACTTGTACTTAAGGTAGAATTGTGTTTTTTAGTGGTCAAAATATATATATATATAATATATATATATATATATATATATATATATGTATAACAAATAAAAGATACTTGTGCACTTATGCTATCATGCTGAAATAATAACGTTATTATTTAGAACCCCATTCTTAATATGTTTTGCTAATTATTCTGTACTTTCACTTAACAATTAAATAAAAAAGATATTGTGAAACTTGAATTTAATTAAAAAATACTATTTGAAAAATAGCATGGTAACATAAGTGCACAAGTACCCAAATGAATATTACCAAAGGCAAGATAAGTTACTATTCTACCTAGTTGGATAAGTCTTTAGTGTATTTATTTAATGTAAAATGTTTATTTATTTTGGCAATTAGTGTAGAGTGTTGCGCAAGAAAAATAGCCACATGGTATCTCATGTCTTTGAAATCTCAATAATGACTTAAAAATGTACAAAATACTTTTAGAAACCCAACCAATCTTGTGACATGTATTGGGTGGGTTTCTGATGGTATTTTGTATAATTTTTTTTTATTTTTAACTCATTGTCAAGACCATTTTTTTTTTTTTTTAATCTGTAAAACAAAACCGTTTTTTTTTTTTTAACTGAGGATATCTAAATAATAATAAGAACAACAACAATAATAATTAGGTGGTTCGATAAAGAATTTCATTGTGATGCATTTTGTAAATTTCTACCTTCTTTCCACCTTAACATTTTTCTTTAAAATGACTACCATTTAAGGTTTTCAGGTATGCTGAAAATGAATATCGCATTTAAATTTTCTGCAAATAAGTAGCTTTCCATTCCGTTTGCGCATAGTTTCTCGGGGTTGCGTTTGTGCACTCCAAAATGGCCACCAGCGATAACATAAGAAATGACATTGCTTAATATCCGGAAAACTATTTATTTGCAGAAAATTTAAATGCGATATTCGTTTTCAGTATACCCTAAAACCTATGAAAATAATCATTTTAAATTTTAAGATGGAAACAAGGTAAAAAATTACCATCAACTGGTTAATATATAGTTGTTTATGATGGATTCCTGATATCCTGGTGCTGTGAAAGATACAGATGTAGAGTACAATTTATGGTTGCATCTCAGAGAGAATTTACAAAATTGAAAATTGAACTGGGCCAAAATGCATAAGTTCTGGTCGAATATGGCAATTTCCATCTTTTACAGAAATCCCAAATCTATATGAAAAATTTTCTTCGATTTATTTCTGAGATTAATTCATATCTTCTCAATTTTTTCTTTTCTTTGAGAGGAGTAGTAAATATCGTCCATGAATGCTCTTTAGGCATTCAATGGCTACAAACCAAATTAAACTCTCCTTTGGTTAGAAGGCAGGTAAATACTTATTCTCAATAAAGCTATCTTTAAATACCACTATAATACTTAGTATGGTAATGAATAGACACCCACTGTATGATACCATGCGCCAGTTTAAAAAAAAATTGAAATTTGTACATCTGAATTTATAATTCATGGCTTATGGTAAAGAGATACATCAGATTTGACTGCCATAATCAGAAAGAGCAGACTATTATACATAAGAGTACCAAGTTTCATGAGAATAGCTTGAAAAATAAATAAATGGTGGCGAAATTACCAAATTTCTTGAAATGTTGAGGTCTGTAATTTAGCCCACTTTTCCTAAAGAAAAATGTTCACGGAAAAGCCTAAATTTTGGCACTTAAAATTCTCATAACTTTTGAACTACTGATGGTATTTGCATAATTAAAACGGGTTTAAACATCTTTTACATAGCTCTGTTCATGCAAGTTGATAAAATAACAATTTTCTAAAAAGAAAAAAATCAACTTGTAATGTTATTCATATGGAGTTTCTGCATTCAAGTGTTTTCAGCAGTTGTCATTATTTCTATCCATTATATCTTCTCAGCCTTCCCACTGATTCCAATTTCTCCCATTCTTTTTTTTTTTATTTTAAGTTTTTCAGGATTGTTTCTGGAGTGCTCTTATGATTATTGGTGTTATCTTAACTTTCTTCATGCTGCATATTCATTTTAACTTGCTGCCCAGTTCCATGTATTTATTTTATTATTATTATTTTTTTTTTTTGAAAATTATCAAATTTTGTTCTTTTTCAGCTGAACCACTCAGCAGAAAAATGATGCTCCTCCCATATCTAGCGTTTGCTTTTTTGGCTGTCCTGGCCATAAGCTTGAAGTTCTTGTCCAATCATGCTCGGAAAGACACTTTAATGGGCAACAACCCACAATTCCTCAAATTCCAACGGGGTTATTTTGCCGCCTACCTGTCCGCCATGTTTGCAGATTGGCTCCAAGGACCTTACCTCTACAAACTCTACAGTTACTATGGCTTCCAAGAAGAACAAATCGCTGTGCTTTATGTATTTGGTTTCGCTTCTACAGTCATCCTTGGAACATGGATCCCTCTGGCGGCCGACCAGTTTGGACGTAAAAAGATGTGCATTCTCTTTACTATTCTTTACTCGATTTCCTGTTTGTTGAAACTTTCTCGTAGCTATGGTATTCTGATCATTGGGCGTCTAATTGGTGGAATTGCCACTTCAGTTCTTTTCTCTGCCTTTGAAGCTTGGTACATTCACGAACATTCAGAGACACACGACTTTCCAAAAGAGTGGATAGCAGTGACCTTTACTAAGGCTTCCTTCTGGAATGGAGTTCTTGCCGCTTTGGCAGGATTAACGGCAAACATGTTTTCAGAGTGGTTTGATCTTGGACCTGTGGCACCTTATGTGTTAGCAATTCCATTCCTCATGTTTGCTGGCATTATGATGTCGACACACTGGAATGAAAACTACAGTGGTCATAAAGTACGATTCAGAAAGCTCTGTTACGAAGGCTTGAAGCATACGCTGACCAACGAGAAAGTCTTTCTTATCGGAGCAATTGAATCTTTATATGAAAGTGTAATCTATATCATTATATTTTTATGGACACCTGTCTTGGTGCCTGGTCAACCGTCCCTCGGAATAGTCTTTTCTAGCTTCATGGTATGTATTCTTATCGGTTCGGATATGTACTACATCGGTTCTTCAAAAAACGTGCCGATAACCAACTTGTTACTCACGTCAGTTGTTATAGCACTGTTTGCCAACATCCTGTGCGTCATTTCTACAAACCCTAACCGTCACAATACTAGCCTGTCATTCATCTCTTTCCTGCTCTTTCAGTTTGGTGTTGGACTCTACTTTCCTGCCATGGGTTATCTCAGGAATGCGATCATTCCAGAGACTCATCGGATGAGCATTATGAACTGGTTCCGCATTCCACTTAATCTTATTTCTTGCGTTGTCCTCCTCTTATTGCATGAGGATGTGTTTCAACATGGAAACCGGATGATTTTCGTTGTGTGTGTCGGACTGCAGACTTTGGCCCTTGTTTGTGGTGTACGGTTCGTTAAGATTGCTAAAGAAGAGGACCTATGCCAGGAACGCTTCATTACAGAAACAGAACACATACACAATATTTTTTGAATTTATATATACATATATATATTTTTATTTTATTTTATTTTTTTGGAGTACTTTAAATTCATTGAAAAATTACAAAGTTTTATTGTTTTTTATATTTTTAATTTTTTGTGGGGTTAGTTTGACAAGGGTAGATTCATATTTTTCTATTGCTGAATGTTTAGAATAAGAATGAAAATCAAAAATTTCAAAATTGAATTTCTATTAAAAAGGAATGTTATCTATTTAATTTTTATGCCAACATAAACGAAAAAGCCATGTTATCTACTTAATTGTCTTGTCGCAATTAGTTACATATTACATAAAACGTACTTTTACAATTCATTGATCCGCTATTATTTTTGAAATGCAATTTAAATAAGGGGAGTAACTCAGTTTGGAATTTTGTTTATTATTTAAATATAACTTGCAATGGCTTCGAAAACTATTTTCATTAATAATTAATTTTATACTTTATCATTTTTAATAATCTTCTGATATTTTACTAATTTCGACATGACAGTTAAGTAGATTACATTGGTTTTAATTGAAATTCAATCTTTCATTTTTCGATTTTCGTTCTTTTTCTGGACAATGCAACCCCCCCCTCCCTCTTTTAAGATTTATTTTGTGTATCTTTACAGTTTCATATGAAATGGCATTCTCATTCCAATTTAAAAATGACCATTTTTATCTCACCTGAAGAATAACGGCAAATGTTAAAGGTTGCGGTCAGAGCAGAATGTAAGAAAAAATTATCAAATTTTGTTCTTTTTCAGTTGAACTACTCGGCAGAAAAATGATGCTCCTCCCATATCTAGCGTTTGCTTTTTTGGCTGTCCTGGCCATAAGCTTGAAATTCTTGTCCAATCATGCTCGGAAAGACACTTTAATGGGCAACAACCCACAATTCCTCAAATTCCAACGGGGTTATTTTGCCGCCTACCTGTCTGCCATGTTTGCAGATTGGCTCCAAGGACCTTACCTCTACAAACTCTACAGTTACTATGGTTTCCAAGAATAACAAATCGCTGTGCTTTATGTATTTGGTTTCGCTTCTACAGTCATCCTCGGAACATGGATCCCTCTGGCGTTAGAAATAGTTTTATGCTGTTTTTTCTTATATATTATATGAATCATTTTGATTTAAAATTCATTTAGTATTATGCATGTAAACTTGAGAAAAGCATGCTGGAAATGTGTCAATAGTATCTGATTAAGTGAAATCACATGACATCTGGTCAAATTTGGCCGCCATCCTGATTTTGATTTAGCTTATTCACATGGTGTTTATCTATTTCAAACATGCTTTTCTCAATTTTACATCCATCCATCCGTAGCCCTTGAGCCCCTGGAGGGGCATAGGCCATCTACAACTCACATACAGCGCATAGCCTTCCCAAATGGTCACCCATCTGATACTGGCCAGACTCAACATTACTTCGGTGATCTGGCGAGAACCAGTGTGTCAACGTGATTGTGCTGTACCAATTTTACATGCTTAATGCTAAATGGATTTTAAATCGAAATAATTCATCATTTATGAATACTTAACAAAAATAACATAAAATCATTTTTAATGCCGATACAAAATTTTCTCTCGCATTTTGCTCTTGCTGTAATCTTTAACGTTTACTAGAATAACATTCCATATTTATAAAAAGAGCTTGTTCAAGCTTACAAATCATGGAATAAAAAATAGAGACATTATTTCAAATATCTATTGTTATGTAATAATAATGTAATATTAACTTCTCAGTTTCTCGTTTGAAACAATGTTATTTCTTCATACAATTGTTTCCGTCTTATTAAATCATACACTTGTTTTTAGGTGCTATTTCAAAGTTACAACAACAACAAGCCACCATCAATAGACTGATTGTCTTGCATCGAATGGTGATGATTAAAAGAAAAAAAAATCTCAAAAAAAAAAATCATAAAATCTTTCTTTTTTTTTTTTAAGCAAATTTTATAATTAAAATTCTCTGAAATCATTTTTTAAGTGAAAATGAAATATCAAGTAGAAATAGGTTTTACTTGATTGCTGAAAACCATCAAATAATTTGGATTAAAAGAAAAAAAGAATTGTTTCTTTCATTTAATTACTTTCAGTGTGCACCTTTAAAAACGTCTAAATTACAGTTAAAGCATTGTTTGCGATCGTTTGGTACAAGAGAAACAGTCCACCGATGGCAGCTCACAGCTAGAAAATCCTGAATGGCGGTGTGTGAGCAAAAAAATCCAGTGCTTCTTAAGATAGTCGACAGATCGATTTTTTTATATAAATGTAGTTTTGAACAAAAGCAACAATATCTACTTTATTGTTATGTCGAAAATATTGATATTTTAAAAAATGACGCAAATTTATCAAGTAGAACAACTTATTTAGTAAAAAAAAAATTCTCTTACTATAAAGCTAAAATGTTGGTCACCATTAAAGTGGCAAAAAGGGAGATAAGTATTTTTCCTGTATTCACAATCTTCAAGGTGTTCACATCTAGGGAAAATGCAATTTCCCCCAGTTTTTCCGTAAAAATGACTTTTAACTAGAAGTAATTTTTTACTCAAATTTTCATAATTTTTGGATATATTACTATTTTCGATATGACAATTAAATACTGTTGTTTTCGCTTAAAACCATATTTTAAAAAAAAGAAACAATCTATTGACTCTATCTTAACAAGCACTTAAAATTTAATATTGCCACTTCAACTTATTAGAAAAATTAGCCGTAAATAAGATTCTAAAGAAAATCTTTCTTTACAAGTCAATGTGTGTTGTCTAATAGTTGATTCTAAATTATTATTTATGTGGTTAAGGCTGTAGGTTGTATCATTACAAATCTCGGATGGAACATGGTTTTAGAATTTATTTTGAACTCTCCCTCCTAATCACTTAAAGTAACCATTCTTAACCTTTACTTCATCATTTACTCCCTACTCCCATACAAAAATTCATAGCTATCATAAAGTGATAGAAAAATAAGGAAGTCAAACGGAACCTTTTTATTGTTTAGGTTTTGTGTAAAAAGTAGTATTGTACATTCGTATCATAAAAGTAAAGAAAATCAAAGCAAAATAGAAAATTATGGAGTTAATTTGTATTACAAAAAAAAAAAAAAAATTGAACAGAAACACCAGAAACATTATCAGTGAGGACGCGATTGATTCATTGAGTCAATCAGTTTGTATATGCAAGGAGCTGTTTCTGACAAGTCTATTCTCATATCATCATCGGCTTTCAGGTAGTTTCTGGCCTTTGTCTTTATTGTTACTAAACTTGAGAACCCCGATTCACATAAAACTCTGAGGCTTCTCCACACTATCCACAACAACAAAGTCAAAGCTATATTAGACATATGAATCCGGGTATGTACGTTTCTTAGACATAACAAAATCTGAAAAGAAATAATTCTTTTCAAATTATCATGTACTTCAATTATTTAAACTCGTCTATATAATTTTTTACTCCCTAGGGGTAAATTTACTCCTGGTTGAGAATCTCTGGCATAAAGTTTTTAGTATTTGTTGCAAGTACCTAATTAGAATCTTCTCTCTGCCAGTAGAAAAGTTTTATTAGATCTTTCTACTTTATAAATATTTATTAGAGAAGCATTTAATTTGGTTGAAGTGAATTAACGTTTCCTTGGAGTCTCAAAATAATAAACATTATTTTTGGCTGCTGAGAAAGCGTTAATTTGTGAGAAAGCAAAATTTAATATGTGTGTATATATATATATATATAGTAAGTTATAAAATATATATGGCGATTAAGCTACAATGAATATTCCGCGTTTCATAGGACTCTTCAGGCTTATGCCTGAAGAGTCCTAGAGTGGATGAAACGCGGAATATTCAGTGTAGCTTAATCGCCATATATATTTTATAACTTACTGACTAGCTCTACCTACGCATTGAGCACTTTTGAAGTAAATACTTAAAGTTTACGCATAAATTTATACTTTCGTATATTAATTTTATGTGAGTAAATGAAGTAGTTATATACATATATATATTTTCCATTGATTACTATAAATGCTCCCTATCTTAGATTGTGTATATTGGGGAGCGAAATAACAAACTGCTGCTAGTGTATGAAACAATGCTCTTTGTGTAAACAAATAGAGCTTAGGTGTTTGGACAATGTTTAATGATTGTAATTTCGCATACCCATGTTTTTCACTTTAATTAAAGTAATTACATGACGTTTCTGAATTTTTGAGATGAGGATTGGTTATGTGTATTATTTGGATTCATCGGACTACTGTTCTCATCTTGAGTGTGATTTTCACAACCTTTCGGACAATGTAACCGCTGACCTTCTTCAGCTGTTTTTGTCGGACTCCGGAATTTTGAGCGGAACCGTTTATTTACTTCACAGGGGTAGCATGCTCTTGTCATGGCACAGTGGTTAGAAGTACTTGGAAAAATCAATTGTAAAAAGTGATATTCTCCTGAAGGTTGACTGTGGGTGACCGAAAAATGCAATCGCAAATTACTTAGGACCGCTATCCAGTCTTGGCTGACGGAACGAGCATGCTACTCTTGTGAAGTAAATTATGGGTTCCACTCAAAATGCCGTCCAAATTCCTGAGTTCAACAGAAACATTCCCAAGTTCGACAAGATACACCTGAAGAAGGTCAGAGTTTACATCGACTGAAGCATGATAATCACACTCAAGATGAGAACAGTAGTCCGATAAATCCAAATAATACGAAAGTAATTAAAGTTAACTTTTTTTAATATCGTCCCATTTTGTTGTTTCAGATCATTTTCATTACTTTTGAAAACTGAGTTTTTTCTTTGTTTTTCAATGTTTCATCAATGTTATAATTAATCTTTCATATTTTACTACGTTGTTGCGTTTTCCATGTTGTAGTAAGAAGATAATTATTAACATGTTTGCCATTTATCTATAACATAAATCTCACCTGTCTGTCTAAATGTATATATGTTTGTATGTCTCACAAAAACTTTTGACAGAGGCAACGGATTTTCACAGGATCGGTATCATTTTGAAGCTTGACCCTTCAGACGACAAATATTGAAAAATTGGCCAAAAATATTAATTCCTTCACCCTCAATTGGGCACTTTTCTACAGGGAGGAGGCGCTTTTTTTCACCGATATTTTCGAAAGTCATTGCCTCTTTTTGATTGTCTAGCCTTAATTTAAACCTACATCACTTCCGGTTTGGCAATGGGCTAATGCATCACGGTTTTTTTTGTTTTTTTTTTCACTTTCTTTTCCTCCTTCGTTGCCTACTACCACTTGTTTTGTTTTTTTTTGCGCTCGCAATTTTCCTTTTTTATTTTTTTTTTTTTTTGCTCACCCAACACCCTTACACACACCTCCACTTTCTTTTCCGCCTACATGTCATGCCTGCCTGTCTACTACGCCTTTTTCTTTTTTTTTGTTTTTTTGCTCAACACACACCTACAAACACCCGGGCAATGCCGGGCACCCAGGCTAGTCTAAAATAAATCTGAGTTTGTTCTTATAATTTACAGTTTCATTTCAAATGAAAATATTAAACAAATCTGGATTTTTACTGTTTCTGATTATTTTAACTGAAATAAGTAAAACTTTATTATTGCAACCTTTATCTGAGTATTTTGACCCGTTTATAAAATGATCGCTATGTTTTATATCTCTGTTTTTATTTGCCAATTGTTTAGCCAATGTTATATTTAATCTTTCGAGTTATTTACCGTTGGATAGTTCGTTTTTTTTTTTTTGTATTTAGACCAATTCAGAACCTACATTTAAAAAGTTGTCTTTTAGAGTTAGTCGAGTGTGCTGTGAACGAATATCGCATTTAAGAAGTTTTTACAATAATAAGACCAGCATTTGCCTTATGTTTCATATCGTAGTGTAACACAGTGGCCATTTTGTTTCTTGTTACACGGTGGTACAAACAAAATAATTAAATCGGAAAATTGTCGGGTCAGGGGTTAGGGTTTAGGTTGAGTTTCAGGTTAAGATTTATGGGTTATAGTTAGAGTTTAAAGTTTTGATTATGATGAGTACCAGTGCTGTGAAAACTATCTATTCTTTACATGGGGGAGAGGATGGGATAGTAATTTGTAAATATACGTAATTACACACTGTATTTTTTTACATGAGCAGATGATAATTAAATATTGCAATTTTTGCTTTCCGTTTCGTTTCCCGTTAATAAAAAGAAAACAAAATTTTCCAATTTATTACGTTGTTTCTTTTTTGAATTTACGTTTGTTTACTTCCGTTTTTGTCTGCTTTTTGCTTGAAGCATGTGTCATGCTAGTTATGTAACAAGAAACAAGATGGCCGCTGCAGTTCAATACTACATAAAACATGGGGAAAATGCAGGACACATCATGAAAACTACTTGTCAGTGCCAAATTTAAATGTAATATTCGTTTACCCCTAAAAACAACTTTTTAAAGGTAGGTTCCTAGTTGGTCTTCCAGGCCACACTTACCTTTTTTTTTTTTATTTCTGTTTTACTTTTGATCATTTACATTGTTGAAGTTATACATTCTCAAGTGAGGGTGCTTCAGTCGGCCGACAATAAACCATCCTCACTTTTTAATGGAGGAAGCACTATTTGGAGGGAGATAATGCAGTTTGATCTGATATTAATATTGCTACTATTACAAAGTAGACGGTAAATTTGTAGATGAGATTTAACTATTTAGAATCTAAAAGTCATTTACATTGTTCATTTACGTTGTACTCATGTTGTTTTATTCTTTTAAAGTTTTCCCTGTTTAGCAAAAGTAAATCTCATTAAGGACTTACTTGAAAACTAAATGGATCCAATGCATATCTTGATTCTTCCACGGCACAAGGTAACAATCCGAAGTCCGCTTAATTCCTTGGTTCCTCCTTTGCATTGAATCCTTTTACCTCACTGCTACCAAAGACTCTTACTTCGGAATTTACCATACAATTTGGATATGAAGTTCAATACCCTTTTCATTTTGAACCAATATATAATTTCCCTTACTCTCTTACGAGACATGTTGCATGTAGAAACTTGATTAAATAACATTTGATAATTTAACAAATGGTAATAGTGTATAAAACCAGACCCTAAGTTTCAACCATAGCGGCTGATCAATTGAGTTATGGAAGGACAAAATTGATACAATACTTCTGCTATTCTTCCAAACTGATTACTTTTGGGCAAAATATTAAGATATTTTTGCTAATATATTTTTTATAACATAGTTAGTTTTTTTGTTTTTTTTTAATATAGTTACATTTTCTTTTTTTAATGTACTATAATTATATATACTTTATTTACCATATACTTTATGCAAAACTGCGCAGTTTATTACGATCGTCACCGATTTAAAAAAAAAAAAAAAAAAAAAGTTTATAGTTAACTATATTTCACATTTATTTTTTACCCGCCTTATAATAAAAATATGTAAACATTCTTAATCAATTGATTTTGTGTTTTTTTAGTCACATATCTTTTTCAAATAACTATGTTTATTTTGTCAAACTGTTTAGATATTTCTATGTGATTAAAAACGCAAAATCAATTGATAAAGAAAGTTTACATATTTTTATATATTTTTATTATAAGGGAGTAAAAAAATAAATGTAAAATATAGTTAACTATAACAATAATACTTTTTAATTGGCAACGATCGTAATAGACTGCACAGGTTTAAATAAAGAAAAAAAATTAAAAAAAAAAACGTAAAGATGTTAGAAAAAATATATTAACAAAAAAAAATCTTGATATTTTGCCCAAATATATAAGTAAGCGGGTATATTGTATCCATTTAGAGCTTCCATACCTCAATTGACAGACCTACCACCATGTTTGAAACTTAGTGTCTGATTTTATGCACAATTACCTAACAAATTTATTTAGACTACAGAATTAAAAAAAAAAAAAATGTCTGAATCGATACAATGTGTAAAACAGATGGGCTTTAGAGAATGCCACAAAAATTAACTGATAATGTTTTTTCTCTTTGTATTCATATAACATTTTCAGAAACAAAAATTAAACAATCTGTTTGAACATAGTTTTTTCACACAAATGCGGACTTGCGGGGTGGTTATAGTCAGCTAGCATACTTCCTAACTTCCGGAAGTGGTGACAAGGCAAATCAGTTTCTTTATCTTTATTGTTCTTCAGTTTTTATATTGTGAAGCGATTTATTGAAATAAAATATAAAAAAAGAACGTTATTGAAAAGTATACAATAAAAGTTTTTTTAAAAAAAAATTATACAGATAAAAAATAACACAATCTTTATTTGTACTTTTAATAACAAAATTTTAAAAAGTTTTTATTTTATTTGAAATTTTATAAGAAATATATGTTTATGAAAATATAAAAATAATTTTTTCTGTTTTTGAATTTAAAAAAAATAAAAGTTTTATATTTGAATTTATATAATAAATATATTTTTATTAAAGTATAAAAATAAAATTATTCAAATTAAAATGACAAATGAAATTATTGAAATTAAAATGAAAAAAATTTCAAACATAAAAAAATACATATTCAATTCATAATATTCCCAAAATAGTTTGAAAAGATTTTAAAAAGTGTTTTCAATAATCCTTTTTTAGAAAAAAATTTGAACTAATTTCAATAATTGTTAATTAAAATAAGACTGAAAAACTTTCAATGATTACAAATAAAAAAGAAAGATCCCAAAAAAAAAAAAAAAACATGATAAAAAAGAATGCATACATAGGGGAGATAGAGGTGTGAGAGAAAAAAGCGAGGGGACTGATTTGCCTTGTCACCGCTTCTGGTAACGCTATGCTGGAAGTTAGGAAGTATGTTAGCTAACTATAATGATGGGGTTTTGTCAGTGAGTGAACAAAAAATAAAACTTTTTTACACACGTGTGTGGTTGCTGATTTTCTCTTTTTATCATCGCTTTTCCATGTGTGGTTCTTGTAAAGTAAGCCAGCTGTACTCACCCTACGTGAATCGGCATCCTCCACAGAAGGAAGTGTCAAGGGATATCAAATTCACAAGTGGTTCCTACTCCAATTGCATGTATGATTGTGTGGCCGTTGATCCCCAAGTGGTTGTAATCTTCTGTTTAACTTAAGACAAATAAAACTCATGCATGGAAACAGTGGCGACCCGCTGTGGCCTCAAAGGTTTTATTGGGGAGAGACTAAAAGAGAGTCTAAAATTAATTAATTCTTAATTGTTCTACTTGAGGAGTGAGAGACACAGACAGCATCATCAAGGTGATATTCGTTTAGTTTCTCTCAACATATTCAGAACACATGTTGTCCCTCTTGCTTCCCAAGTTCGACTGTCTAGAAACTCTTTTCCGTCCCCCAGACACAGGATAATTTCTATCTAATCGTTCGACACCTGACTTTCTTGCGCATTTTGTCTAAAGAGTTTACCTTTGAACCCTCACATCAATCATGTTATCTGTGCTAGGTCTATTTCTGTTTGCCGCCAAGTTATCCTGACATGTACTTAATGTAATCCTTGCCAAAATTCATACTAGTTAATATAGGGTCTCAATATGAAACATTAAGACAATCAATTACTGCTGGTTCTAAATGGAGTATTTTAACTCTCTACAATAGAAAACATTCTCTTGTTAATTGGCTCATACTAATATTATCAAAATCCACTTAACTATATAAAAATATCTTCCCCACACTCAGACTAAATTCCTTTCTCCATTTACTTTTCCATCTACTCAAGTTTGGATAAGAAAACAAATACATTCAAACTTTAGTTATCAGGACTATAGGGGGTAATCACTACCATTTTTTCCAGACCTACCAAAATAATGATTCTTGTTTCCAGAAAAGAAATTATACATACATTATCTCCTGCCAATTGTTTCCAATAACTACATGGCCCAATACCAACTATAAGCAAAACTAGAACTTTCAGGCCTAGAGAGTTCACTTAGTGTGTGTGTGTATATATATAGGTTTTTAAAACCAGATGTTTTTTTTTTAATACACATATTTGTTCATTAAAATTAAATTCTTTTAAATTTGAATCTGTTGTGTCCGGAGAATTTGGTTTGTCAGACTCATTAGAATTCAAATACTAAGTAGACAAGCTCATTGTAAGTTAAATACAATTTATTCATGCCAGAAACATTATTTACAGGACGATATTCATGTTTTCTAGTGAATTGGCCATATTGTCCCTGGTTCCTATCGGAACTCACTCATCTTTTCAAGGATCTATAATATAATAACTCTTACTTTCTTTATTAGAGTTATTTCCCCTTTGATTGCTATAACCGAATCAAAAGATTTTTTTTCAGCAAGTGTTTTTTTTTTTCTTTATCTCTCTTTCATGCCATGCTGGTGTTAATGCTTGTAAACAGTGCCTTTTAAACAGTCGACTTCCTATATATTTTTACACAAGTGTATGACCGGTGTATACACTGTATCAGACTTAAAAAAACCTCAATCTCAAAATCCATCTGAAGACATGCTAAGTATAAGTGATGTACAGATATCAAATTCCTTAAAGATGAGGCTTAGTCTGAACCACTTTCTCTCCTTGCTGAACTGTGTGCAAAGGAGGTAACTGGATAGGTTAAAGTAAGCATAGAAGAATTTGTTCTAATGTGGAAATTCTACAGTAAACTCTACTCAATGGTTCACTTCGTCATACGCAGCTGCTGTTGCTCAGAGGCAAGGAACATTCCACTATTTCAACCACTGTACGTCTGATACAAATAGACAAAATATTATAACAGGAAACCACTGTAATTTCCTATTACAGATGAAAACTACACAAGAGGATCTTTACAATTCCAAAGCTTTCAGATCTGATCCTATTCCTGTTATAGTAATATAGAATGCTCTGCTGAGCTGACCCCTGTTGCTCTATAACAAATGCCTTGCTGAATTTTTATGGAAAATTGCTTATCTTGTACTAGTTTTCAAATACTATGGCGAAAGAACTGACTCTCCAAATTATTGCCTCATATATTTCCTCCCACTCTTTACTAAAATCTTTTAATCATGAATGTCACGGTAATCCAACTAGAAAACGCTAAACTTCTTTCTGACAAGCAGTACATATTTAGGAAATCCTCCTCTACTGCAGATATTCAAATGGTCATCCCTGAACACAGATATCATACATTGTATAAGGCAGGTGAAGCTAGGGCAGTAGTGCTTGACATATTCAAGCCCATCAACAAGGTCTGGCAAATTAATACATATGGTATTAATGGATGAATATTTAATATAATCCGATCCATCTTAGCTAAAAGAAAGATCTCAGTTGTTCTCGATAGCCCTATGTCTAAACAACTTTGCATTAATGCCGATGTGCCTCAGGAGTCAGTACTTGATCCATTATTATTCTTGATGTTTATAAATGACCTCCCTGATTCAGTTGGTCCTGGATATGACCTTAAACTATATCCGATGGTGAGACTCCAGCTTGTGTGCTTTGAGGAGTGTGGAGCCACCCCTTAATTGCCATTGCTCCCAGGTCCACTCTGACCCAGAGTGGTAGTACCTGTTAGGGTCCCAACTATGGGTTAAATAGAAACCGACTTGAAAAAAAAAAACAAATATCTCCTATTAAAAAATTTTTCTTCAAAATCACTGGATTCGGCATTAAATAACCTGAAAAGGGTTGATATGCCGTAAAACAAAAACAGCCAACCAACCCTGATTCAGTCATGTCTAAGACAGATATACTTAATGATGACATAACGCTCTATTCTAGGCATGTAGGTAAATTGAGTACACAGAAATAGAACCAATGGTTAAATCCTTAGGAAATGACCGCTAGTAAAATGGATGTATAAATAGTGTTAATTTTAATGCTATCAAGACAGCTTCTTTCCTTTAACAGTTATGAGAAACCTTTCCAGTCACTTAGGGATGACATCGCAAAATGATGACATCATCAATTTATAACATCATAAGTATCTTCCTGAATTCTTCAACCTGTCTTAGCGGATGGAAACATTTTTTTGTGATGTCATCCAATGTGCACTGAGATGAACAAGCTAAATAGACAAGATCCACAAGGGTTTTTGTAGTATACTAGCTATACGCATACAGTGTTGCCCAGAAGTAAAAGATAAAAATGGCTGACTTGTATTAAAAATAAACAGAAATGAATTGTGTTGTATTTAATTTCATAATTAAATTAATTTTTTTTAAACAGGAATTTTTTTAAGAGTCAATTTTAGAATTTTCTTCTTTTTTTTTTCTTTTTTATGGAAGTCGCTCCAGACAACGTATGAAGCCACTTTATATAAGGAACTAAAAAAAGTATTACTTCAAGGTAAAAAAAGTAGCCAATGATAAGTGAAACGGATAGATTTTGACATAGAAAACAACGATTCTTCCTCCTTTGTCAGAAACATTGTTGATGGAATGTGAGAACTAAAGGACAAAATAAAGAATGCAAGAGTTATAAGGCTGCTGAATGTAAACCCAACATCCACTTTCTACTCTCTTTATGCTATTGCATTTCTGATTTAAAAAAAAAAAATGTAATATGTTTATTTATTATTTTCACTTTTCGGCATCTTGTCTCATGCTGAGGTTATGTGTTTTGTGAATGTTGTCATTTCGTGTGTGCCGCACACTAGGATCAGACCCTCATCAACTGATCCCCTCCATATATGTTAGTAAATAAAAAATAATGTGTAAATCATGTGCAGGTGAGAAATACAGACGAGTGTGAAGTCTCATATATTTATTTTTGAAAAACACAATTTTCATCAGGTGCGTGAGTTCTGTTAAAGAAGAGTTGATTTAATTTGAATAAAATAAAATATACGCATCAGGTGCACTTGAAAGCCAAATCACAACACAATATTACGAAAATAAGCAAATATTTTACTCGTTTGAAATTTATAAGATAAATATATTTCGGAGTTAAACTCCATCCTCAGTATTTTGTGTGTTTATTTATTTATTTATTTATTTATTTTGCTTCTTCTTATTTGCCATCTTGTAAAGCTGGAGAAAGAAAAGTCAGTAGTAAAGATCAGTGCATTGTCTCTCAGCAATTGTATTTTAAAATGCCGGGAACGGTGCATTAGTTTGATTCCGAAATATATTTAAATTATAACTTTCAAACAAGTAAAATATTTGTCTATTTTCGTAATATTGCATTGTAATTTGGCTTTCAAGCGCACCTGATGCGTATCTTATTTTACATAATTTTCAGTTTGGCAGACATAACATTGCAAAAACAACTTAAGGTAAAGAATACAATAATACAAGGTTTAAAGGTACTTGATCACTCCTCTTTAAATAGCAAAATACAACTTAAAAAAGAAAGAATACTACAGGACTGCTTCCTTTGCTGACAACATAGTTGTGGGAGGTGACGGTGGTTCAATGGTTAATGACATGGACTGACTATCTGTGTGTCCGAAGCTCGAATCCAATTCATTTCACAAAAATTACTTTCAATTAGGATGTTGTCAACCTTATTGTGGTCCCTCTCGTAAGTCACCAATATCTTTCTAGAAATAATTCTGACTAGAATAATATCGGGAAAATCAGTGATAACAATAGAATTTTCGGATTCATACGATATGATGATGATGAATATAGTTGTATCCAAACCCAATGTCAACAAATATTTGCTGAGTCATCATCTTAAATAACTAAATCATTCCTTATGAATAATAAAAAAAGTATGAAATCAATTATATCATTTAATGGTTTAATAACAGTTTCAGAACAAAATAACTTTTACACCTGTTTCAAGTGAAATTAGAAGCAAACATGATAAAACAATGTTGTTATAAACGATTCCTCTTCATTAGAAAGATCAGAGTGATGACAAATCAGGAGCAATAAAAAAAAAAAATTCTTTCGAAATTGTTAATAAATCATAGAATGATATCACCGTGAATTGATACTTTATTTGTTTTTATATATATATTCTTGTTTTTTTTTTAGGGCGGTAGCGTTTGATCAACACTACTGGTGAACCTTGAAAAGAAATAGTTTTGTTTTTTAAATCCCCGAAACAGTTTTTTCATGGTAAATAACTGATGATCCCTACAATAATAAAAGAACTAATTCAGTGATTGTAAGAGATTAAATAACTTAGGATTAAATAAAGGAGTTTTCCCCTGAAGGATTTTGGAATAAAAGTTTGTTTTTTTCCATATAGTTTTAAAGATTGAAAAACTTCCAAGACATATACAGTGGACCTCCAACATACGAGCTACCCAAGTTACAAGAAATTCGAGATACAAGATGGTTTCAGAATAAAAATCCTCCCTACATACGAGCGAAAATCCAAGTTACAAGTTTCCAGATGCAACTGTTAGGTGGTCGAGTGTGTTGTATTTCACTACATCTCCTTAATGGTGCCATTTTGATTCAAGATACGAGCTTCATCTGGGAACAAATTAATCTTGTATGTTGGGGGTCCAATATTTTTCACCGATTCTGATACAATTACTGATGACGCTTTAATTCTCGATTCTAATATAATAACTGATTCCAATTCCGATTCTTTATAAATCTCTAACTATTTTACTATAAAGTTGTTATTTTTCTCAATTATGGCAGAAACAAAGTTTAATGCATATATATTTTCTAAAATGTAAAAACACACTTGTGGGAAGGGTGATCTATAGATCTTAGTTTTACTGGTAGTTTAAAATTAGTAAATATTGATTATTTTATTGTTACTACCAACTGTAGAAGATTTTGTTTTTAACAGAATCAAATAAAAAAAAGATAATTAAAAGAATTGGTTTTTGCATCGGAAAATAGGCACAAATTTTTCTGATTCCAACACTCCCCCAAATTCCGATTTTTCCAATTCTGATCCCTCGACCTAACTCTAACACTAATTTATATATATATATATATATATATATATATATATATATATATATATATATATATATATTGTTTTAACAGAAACCAAGACTTCGAGAAATGAGTTGATAGCAACAAAAAGTGTATTTCATTGTTAGTTACAATTGTTTCAAGACCATTTTGGCAAATTCAAACAATGTGTCGTTTGAAAATTTTCACAAGAACAGCCTTTCTTCAGACTTATTAAATAAAAAAACACTTTAACAATGAAACATTAAGGAAAAGAAACATTTCCTTTATGAGGAAAAGAAAACAAGCGGGAACATTTTACCTCTGTCGCATCTTTTGTATATATATTAGTGATGAGACGATGCCAATATTTATCCTGCTTCCAATTTTTTTATAAATCCCTATATATTTTACAATAAAATTTTTATTTTTTCCGATTAGTGTAAAACGCATATAATTTCTCAAACACACTTGTTCTGGGAGTGGGTGAGGGTGATCTATAGATTTTAGTTTTACTGGTCGTTTAAAATCAATAAATATTGATTATTTTATTATTAGTAACAGCAGTGGAAGATTTTGCTTTAAACAAGATCAAATAAAAATAATTAAAAGAATCGTTTTGGCCATCAGAAAATAAGCACACATTTTACCAATTCTAATGCCAATACCACAGAAAATTTCAATTTTTCCGATTCCCGATTCCAATTAATCGTCCCAACAATAATATATATATACACACATTCACCCATCCTTTTTTCTTTAAAGATTTGCTTGTTCAATGCTTAAATCTTTCTTTGAGCTTTCTTCGTCTGCCCTGTCAGTGATCGATTCATCTGTTAGGTTAACACCGCAATTCTCATACGTTTCGTACAACTTGTAATTGTCCAACATAAGGATATCTGAATGTTTTGTAGCATTGTATCGAAACTCACATATCAGACAATACAGAGTAAAGAATACAAAGAAAGCCGCCCCCGTGATGAGACCTATGATAAGCTTTGATTTGTACTTGATATGCCAGAGGGTAATATCGACATTGACACCCACACCTGCCATGCTTAACGTTTTATTTTTCCACACGGTGAAACAATTGTAAACTCCGAAAGTGTCCTCCGTTGTCGACTTGATGGTCAGGTCGGCTGCAGGGTAGTCGGAAATTTGAAACTTATCATCTGAGTAATTGGAAGAGACGAGTTCATTAGAAGGTAGGAGCCAATAAATGTTTTGGTCAAATGGCAGATCATGGGATAGAGGACAAGTGATGATGAACTTCTCTCTGTAAGGAACGCTGAAGTCATACCGTGATTCACCCATGCTTACTATCAGGAAAAGGCAGAAGGAAAGCACTTGCGACTTCATGGCTTGGAAAATGTTTACCTAGATATAAAAAAAACAAAACAAAAAAAAACAGTGTTTATATTAAATACTAGCTGTATGTGCCCGACATTGCCAGGTCGAAACATATTCACGGGCTGAGAGTTTAATGACATACTATTTAAGATATACCAAATATCTTAACTTCTTACAATTTTCCTTAAAGTGGACCGCATGTTAGATTTATGGAAGCATAAACACATCCATTTCAGGCTATGAAAATTAAAAGGGGAATAACTTCTATAGTTTAAAGGGGAAATAACTCATACAGCTTTAATAAATAAATTTATTTCCGTTTTTAAAGGCAACTTATTTCGACTAATAATAATTGGAAATAAATTAAAAGTAGATTAAATAAATCAACTTTAAATAATATTTCTAAACAGGAAAATTAAAACAATTCTATTACAACAAACAATAATTATTAAAATAGATTTTCTTAAATATCATATGCAAATGAGGTTACTTCTTGAATGTAGATTAAATGGATGGTCATGTTCAATGCTGTCAAGATGAAGCTAGTTTCTTTTAATAATTATATGAAATCTTACCAACCACCAACAGCTATAGCTAGAGATGTTTTACCTGAGAGCACTTCGTTCAAACTCCTTGGTTTAACGTTCACAGGAAACATGAGTTGGAATAGATACATTGAGATCATTGCTAAGACTGCTGCAAAAAAGGTGGGCTCTCTCTATTGTGCTAGAAAGTTACTTATGCCTGAAAGTATCCTGTACCTCTACAAAGCCACCATTCGCTCATGTATGGAGTACTGCTGTCACATTTGAGCTTGTGCATCTGCTACTAGTCTCTCACTCTTGGACAGGGTCCAAGAGAGAGTCGTCAACCTAATAGGTTCTGAATTATCATCTAAACTTCAGCCCCTGTTCCATCGATGAAATGTTGCATCCCTCTGCTTGTTTTACAAGTATTTTAATGGTGGATGCTCTGACGAACTACAAGCACTCGTACCCCCTCGACATAAATACCCCCGACAAACCCATCAAGCAGCAAAGTTCCACCCCTATACAGTTGAGATCCCTAGATGTAAGAAAGCCTTTTACTCTAATAGCTTCTTCCCCAGAATGGCAGGACTTTGGAATTCTCTTCCAGTTTCCTGCTTCCCCAACTGTACTGACATGCAGAAGTTCAAGTGTAATGTGAACAAACATCTTGCTGCTAAATTCCCTACATAGTACCCCTGGAACTTAGGTCCCTGATAGTACCTATTTACAATGCCTCCCCACGGGACAGAGTTAGACACCAGGGTCGTTTTTTAACGGGGAGAAAAGGTACAAAAATAAAAAATTGTCTCAGTCGTGAAGGATTTCTCCTCCACCGAAAGAGAACAAGAAATGGAAGTGCAGCATCTGAAGAACAAATACTACACTTTGATCTTGCCCAGTCGTTTGAGCAATGGCTCTTCACCCTATTAGGTCCCTGATAGTAGCCCCCTACATTAAAGTGGCAATATGCCTTGTTTGGGGTGAAAATGTAATAAAAAAAAAATAAGATTTCACTTGACTAAATAATATATACAGAAATCATGATGAAATGAAAATGTAAACGTCAATTTTTGGTAGAAAATTAATTTGTGAAACAAACTACCTTTTGTACATATTAATCAAATTGTGAACAGACAGGAATACAACTTATACGGCGTTTTTGAACAATTAAGCCTCTGGCCGACTTTGAGTTGGATTGAAACCACTAGCATCAGACAATGCTCACCTGGAATCGTAGAGATTCAACATCTCTATCCACTGCACCACGGGCCTCAAAGAGATTCAGAGTTCTTATCCCGTTGTGGTTACCACCTGACAAAGGCCGAAAGAATAGTTGGCCAAAATGTAAAATAGCAACTGAAAGATGAGGATAATAATTTGCAATAAATAAATGAATCTCATCTCAATAAACATTCTAATTAAATAATATATACCATTCGGTACGGACCCGACAATGGAAGATCAGATATATAAAACGTGGATTTATAAGACTAAAATATCCAACCTTGATCGCCCTTCGGGGCCCATGGTGCAGTGGATGGAGACAAATCTCTACGATTCCAGGTGAGCATTGTCTGAAGATAGTAGTTTCAATCCTATCCAAAGCCGACCAGAGGCTTAGTTGGCCAAAAACGTGGTGAGATGAAAGCAACTATGGAAGGCAGTAATTGTTGAGGATGCAGTTAGGAGATTTTGAGTTCCTATTCTGTCGCAGTTACCACCTGATGAAGGCCAGAGGAATAGTTGGCCGAAACGTAAAAACAACAACTGAAAGATGAGGATAATAGTCCGTAATGAATAAATAATACTCATCACAATAAACATTCCAATTGTTTGAATATATCTATCTATATGTCTATAAAAGTGAAACTGTCTGTCTGTGTACATTTCCCTTTGCAATAGCTCTGTCAATTTAAAGTCTACAGACTCAAAATTTGATATACAGAGTACTGAGATTTGGAAAAATCTTTGTAATCCATTTTCGGCCAGAAATTTGGCTGTTAAGGGGTCAAAATTCAACGATTTGACCTTTAAGAACTCTACCAAACTCCTCTGCCAATTTTGGGTATAAACAATTGAAATTTTAGATATAGGTTCCTTGGACATGAATCTAACTTAACAACTTGATTTGAGCCTAAAACAATAAATGTTAAGAGGTCATAATAAGGGTCAAGGTTTAAAAAAATTTGACTCCTGTGGTTTCTACCAAATTACTCAGACAATTTCTGGTGTAAACATTTTAAATTTTACATAAAGAGTATTTATAGATAGAGTTTGGGTCGAAAATTTGAGCTACCAATATATAAATGTATGTATGTATGTTTGCATGTTTGCCTAACACTTTCCACAGAGGCGACGGATTTTCACAAGATCAGTATTGTTTTGAGGCCTGACCTTCAGACGACAAATATCGAAAAATTGGCTAAAAACATTAATTTCTTCACCCTCAACTGGGCACTTTTCAACAGGGCGGGGTCGCTTTTATTGCCAATATTTTCGAAAGTCATCCCCTCTTTTCGATTGTCTAGCCTTAATTTAAACCTACGTCACTTCCAGTTTGACGGTGGTCATAACAGCAAAGACGTCATGTTTTTTCCCATTCTTTTCCTCCTTTGCAGTATGGGTTCGAGCCTGTCTTCTTGCTACCACTTTTTTTTTTTTTTTTTGCTGCATACACACCTTCAAGCACCCGGGCAACGCTGGACTGAAATGCTAGTATATCTATAAAAGTGAAAGTGTCTGTCTGATTGATTTTAATTTTTGTGAAAGTAGATAAAAGTGGTACAAAACTGCTTTTTGGAGTGGGGGATTAATTTTACCTATCACATGTATATGTATGTAAGTACATATGCGTGTGTATTTTTGTATTTGGTGAGTATTTCACAATTTCCACATGTTGCAGTATATCGATTACTCATTTGTCATTTGCTGTTATGTTATTGTTGTCCTTTGTATTTTTTTTTTCTTTTGGAGGATAAAAAAATAAAAATTTTGGGAGTTTAGCAAAAAGAGTTTCTTATAGTTAAATTAATGCTCCTGATAGCATTTGTACATGCTTTGTATGTGGAGAAAAATATTAAATAAAGCATTTTATTTTATTATTGTAAATAGTAGCATTATAAAGACCATTGGAAAATCCAGTTGTATCCTTCATCCGTTGTATATTTCTGCTGTGCTGAAAAGTATTTCCATTCCATGGACTTTCAACATATACTCAGACCCCACAATATTATTATACCATTTTTGTTCAAACTGAAACATACTTATCTAAGTATTTTGATTAATTTAGTTTCAGAATATATCCTGTTATGGGGGTCCATCTTCAAAACTCTTGCAGAAGTTTATAACATATTTCCATCCTTTGAGTACATGGTGCGATCTACAACATTATTGTAATATCTGTGGTAAAAACAAGTACTACACTTTGTATCAAGCCTGTGATTTTAGTGTGAATTTAAATTTATCTATCTATAAAAGTGAAAGTGTCTGTCTGTCTGTGTACATTTCCCTACGCAATAACTCTGTCAATTTAAAGTCTGCAGACTCGAAATTTGATATACAGGGTACTGAGATTTGGAAAAATCTTTGTAATCGGTTTTCGGACAGAAATTTGGCTGTTAAGGGTCAAAATTCAACGATTTAACATTTGAGAACTCTACCAATTTTGGGTCTAAACACTTGAAATTTTAGATATAGGTTCCTTGAACATGAATCTAACTTAATTGAGCCCAAAACAATAAATGTTAAGAGGTCATAATAGGGGTCAAAGTTACAAAGAAATTAACCGCTGCAGTCTCTAGATAGGGCAAGCTTTTTAATCGATTTGAGTAAAAAATTTGAGCTACTAATATATAAATGTATGTTTGCATGTCTGCCTAAAACTTTCGACAGAGCCGACGGATTTTCACAAGATCAGTATCGTTTTTAAGCTCGACCTTTCAGACAACAAATATTGGTTTGGCGGTGGTCGTAACAGCAAAGACGTCACGTTTTTTTCCCATTCTTTTCCTTCTTCATGGTACAGGTTCGAGACTGCCTTCCTACTACCACTTTTTTTTTTTTTTTTTTTGCTAAATATACACCTCCAAACACCCAGGCAACGCCGGGCTGAAATGCTAGTTTAGAAATAAATTAAGCTTTTAAATAGTCTATCCATGTAAATAATAGCAATAAACAGATGAAATCCTAAGGAAAATCCTTGAATGCTGAAACCAACCCACATAAACTGCAAGCGCTAACGATCATCAGTAATAACATTATTTTTTCAGTTTTTTTTTTTAGATTTCTGAAGTTATGGGTCATTCTAGTATACACACATTATATATATATATCAAATTGTTTTTAACGCTAATATGTAAAATAAATTATTTTAGACTATTAAAACAATTTTTAACATTATTGATAATGTTTACACATTCATTTATTCATATTTTATTATCGTTTGTGTCTAAATTTATGTTTTGAAACATGACATAAGTAATAATAATTCTATGACGTCACACCTAAGCTACAATTATTTTGTTGAGGTAATGTTTTAAGCTCTATTCATAAGAAAACCCAAATATTACATATAGGTGAGTTTGTAAAACCTGAAATGTAAGATCTCAAGATTTCAGTTTCCAGTTATGACATCTGCTTTATTTTATCGGAATAATCTATATATTAATATCCTAGCATGTGTGTTATTTTGTGTATAACGCTTACATGTTTTTTCTTCTGAGTGATTGTCGTTTAATTATTATGACCTTCCATTTCTTGTTATAAATAATTTTACCAAGAATTCTTCAGAAGTTTTGGTTTCGCTTTCAATTTCGATTTCGTCTTACGCTGATGCACTGAAGTCATATGGATATATCTTTTTTATATTTGAAATCACAATTTTATAATATATAAGAATCAATAGAAAATTGACTCTAATGATATATACGAAATCTGCATGAATTAAAATATCATATTTAAGCATATTTTATGATACTTTTGCCATTTTAACAAAAGAGCTACAATAATATCAGGGCGTCTCCATTTATGCTAAACATCTACAGAATGCCAACATCAATATATTACATATGAGAGAGTCCGCTGTGGAATTCCCACAGGTCCTGCTAGTTTTTTATTAATGCAATATTCTCCATTTCTAAAAATAGTTAAGATGAGACAATTTCCCCAGTGTTTTTAATGTTTATAAAACTTGCAACGGACGTACAAACCGACCGGACAAAATCTCTACATAAGAAAAGTACAAATCTTTAAAATTTTATAAGTTAAAGGGAAAAAACAACTTATGAAATCGTTTACTTTTTTTTTCCACTTAAAATATAAATATTATTTATGCAAAATGTTTGTAAACATATGAAGCCCAACCTCTTCCTTCCACACAAAAAGTCCATGATAGTTTAGATTAAAAGTTATATTTGAGTTTCCAAATTATTTTCTAATATATCATCATCAAATTGTCTGATAGTTTTATTAATATAGAGATAATTAAGTGCATTCATTCTTTTTTTACAAATAACATTTTTGTTGGTCTGTCATGCTTAAATTTGAAGTAGTATTTTTGGTGGTCTGTCATAGTTAAATTTGAAATAAATTTGCGTTCGTCTGTATTGCTTAAATTTGAAATAGTATTTTTGGTGGTCTGTCATGCTTTATTTCTATTATTACCATGAAAATTTCTTGAAAAGGCTTTGAAAATTGTATTCTTTATGCCCAGTAAAAATATGTCAAAATATTAAAAATAACATTGAAATAAATACCATTAAATTATTTTTTAAGTATGGATAAAAAATATGATTAAAATATTTTTTAAATATTGAAAATAAAATCGAAATACATTGTTCTGAAATTGCATAGTATTGTGGATACAAGAGTTGCGTCCCTTTATCACAAAACTGCCCTGGGTAGTTTTATGATAAAGATTCAAATCTCCATGTTTTTATTTCTTATTCATAATTTAATTTTGGGGGGGTGGGGGGCACAAGGGGGAGCGTTAGTGGTGGCTGCCATAAATAAAATTACCCCCCCCTCTCCAAAAAACATACTTTCCTTGCCCGGATGGGACTCTGCAATGGTGAATCCTGCCCCCCCCCCCCAACCTCACAAAAAAATAGTGATAATTTAAAATTAGGTCGGCTGGGCGAAAATAAAAATGTACAAGACGGCAGCCATCTTGATTGGAAATTAAAAGCTGTAAAGAAAGTTAATATTTGAGATGAAATAAAAAGCATATAAAACTACTAAAACACCAAAAAATGATGTTTTTTTTTACACAGAAATCACTACTTATCAAGGCCCGGAGGCCACTTGAGGATAAGGCTTAATGGGTATACATTAGTCAATGTGATTATAGCGTAGTAAACATAACTAGTGGGAATTTTGTAAATTGGATTACTTAGGGGGACGGTTAAGTAACTTTTATTGGCTATGATAACATTTATTGTATATTTGATTTTTTTACCACTGTTTCGAATCACTGTGGATTGTAAAACAGACCACATTTTATTTTAAAAACTTGAATTTTGTCTGGCGAAATCCTGTTGGTGTGTCAAGCGTAAATTTAAATAGTATTTTTGTTGGTCTGTCAAGCCTAAATTTAAATAGTATTTTGATTGATCTGCCATGCTTAAATTTGAAATAATATTTTTGTTTGTCTGTCAAGCTTAAATTTGAAATAGCATTTTCGTTGGTCTATCATGCTTATGTTATAATTTTATTTCTAAACAAGAAAATCAAATTTTAAAGCTAACCGAGGAATGAATGAATCGTGACATCATTGTAAAAACAGGCTGAAAAAAAAAAACAAAAAAAACAAGGGAGAGGACTCCAAATAATTTATTTAAATTGGTGGAGATAGTGAGGAGGGGGGGGGTCATTGAAAAAAAAACTCATATTTGCTTAAAACTACTTTATATGATTTTTTAAATACAATATTTTTTTCCCCATCACAGGTACATAGGTTTTCTTTATTTTTGTTTTTTAATGTAGGCGGAATTTTGGACAAGCACCAAAAAAAATCCCAACTAAAAAAATTATTTTAAACTAGCTGTATTTAATCGATGTTGCCCGGGTTGATACATATTTGTGAAGTGGAGAGCTCAGAAAACAACAATTCTTCGAAATATATTAATGTTTATATATATTTAGAAATAGGATTTTTTAAATTCACTTTAGTTTTCCTTTTGTTTTGATTTCAATGAAAATTCTCAGTTAAAGAGAAGTCATTCAAGACTAAAGCAATTTTTGTTTTTGTTCCAATCCAGAGTGCCCCATTTTTGGGAGCTGGATTTTCTTCACATTAAAAAAGCAATCTTGTGTCTATTTCTTCCTTTGTGGGGGAGGCAAGTAAATAGGAACACGTGTTTATGAAAGTTACACATAGGCGAGAAACATAAATACATACAATATATTGTCTGATAGTTTTATTAATACAGAGATAATTATGTGTATTCATTCTTTTTTTATGGACTGTTATCCTCATCTTCATAGTTGTTGTTATTCCACCACGTTTCGGCTAACTCATCCTCTGGTCTTCTTCAGGTGGTTAACCATGGTAGGATAGGAATGCTGAGTTTGTAACTGTATCCCAGGTAATTACTGCCTTCCATAGTTGTTGTCTTACCACGTTTTGGCCAACTAATCTTCTGACCTGCTTGGGTAGGATTGAAACTGCTATCTTCAGACAATTCTCACTTGAAACCATGGAGACTCAATCCATTGCGCCATGATCCCCAAAGAATAAATACATAAATTATGAAGCCTCATCTCAAAGGATTCCAAAAAATAAAAATAATCTATAATATAAATCTCACCTGTCTGTTTAAATGTATGTATGTTTGTATGTTTTGAAAAAAACTTTCGACAGAGGCGACGGGTTCTGACAAGATCAGTATCATTTTGAAGCTCGATGTCTCGGATGACAAATATCAAAAAATTGGCCAAAAACATTAATTCTTTCACCCTAAACTGGGCCGTTTTGTACAAGGGGGGGGGCTGATTTTTTTTGCCGACATATTAGCAAGTCATTGTCACCGTTAGATTGACTTTGGTTAATTTCAACGCTTTAGACTTCCAGTCACATCATCGAAAACATTGGCTAAGATTGGCTTTCTATTGCGCCTTCACGGCACGGGTTCAAGCCTGCCTGCCTACTACCACTTTTTTTTTTTTTTTGCTCAACACATACCTCCAAACACCTAGGCTAGTATATAATAAGATATAATTTTGTTTCTGAATTTTTGAGATATTGCTTGATAATTTGGATTATTTGGACAAGGATCTATGGGACAACAGATAAAGTACTCAGTAAAATTCAGTTGTAAGTTACACTATTCAATCCTCAGTGCGGGCGCTACTCAAAGTTACAATTGCAAATTATTTAGAACTTCTTCCTAGTCATGGCTGATGGAATGAGAGCATTGTACTCTTGTTTGAAATTCTGTGGATTCCCCTGAGTTCAACAGAAAGATTCCCCCCAAGATACACCTGAAGAATGTCAGAGGTTACATTGACCAAAACGTTTTGAAAATAACATTAAAAGATGAGAACAATCGTCTAAAAAATGTAAATAATACAGATAGAGATAATTATAGAAAACAAAGCCAACAATACTATAAGACAGAAAAAGAATTTCTTTCATTCAATGATTTTTAAAACTCAGATTTGATAAAGTTTTATAAAGGAATTTCAATGTTTTTTTTTATCTTATACAATTGGTCATTGATACAACTTACCTTCTAAACAATAATGATAAAAATATATTTGAAAAAGAAAATTCTGTATGTTTTTCCAAAGGTCTTCAATTGTTGTTTGAGTAAAAAAATGCTCGGCCGATTCTCATAAATCCATGAGAAAGTATTTATGAATGAATCAAAGTAAACGGTTGATTTAAGTAGAGTTGAATCCGTGTTTATGCGTGTACAGGCTGTTAGTATTTAACTTGGAACACAATCCTCCAGGTAGGCAGGTTTTTGGATAGCCCATCCTAAATGTGTTAGATATAGAATTAATGAAGTAACTTCATTATCAGGTAAAAAAAAAAAAAAAAAAAAGTGTAAAAGTAAGATAATGCCGAGAACAGATCAAGACAAAAAAGATAGGAAAGGTGAAAAAGTTTAAAACAAACAAAATAAATTTCTTGAAAGATAAAAAAAAAAATTGAATTGTGAATTAGGATTACAACTAGGCCAAAATGGCCGCCATTTCAATCTATGTTATCTTTTACGTTTTGGTACTTGACCTGTCCAAGTTGAATCTGTGTGTGGGGAAAAATGAAAAATAAATGAAGATCTAAAAGTTAAAAAAAACAAAACAAAACAAAACAAAGATGAAATAGAAGTGAATAAACAAAAGGAAAGAATAAAGATATACAATTTCCTTATTTGTTTTTTTATTGGATGATATATAATTGCCAGTGTCAAGTGAATCCTTCAAATTGTACCCTTATCTTAATAAGAATAAAGACATAAGAACTTGATTTGATTGTTTTATTGTGGATGGCACAAGGTCTTAGAATTGGTAAAAAGATCAAAGAAGTCATTCCATATCGAAGTACTGCTGCCACCAGATCACGCTGTCTGAAGATACTGGCTTTCTGACCTAAACTGCATCAAACATTGATGTTATTGGTTTTTTCTTTCCCTTTGCAAAACTCAATCATGTTCTGCAAAGTTAAAAACAAAAACAATTTTTCTCTACAAAACGACCAAACCAAACACCATGAATAAATATCTGAAGATATAACGAACTTGAAGCATAAAAACTTTTCTCAAAATTATTGGATTCGGCATTAAATAACTGGAAAAGGATTGATATGCCATAAAACAAAACAACAAACCTTATGGAAGTCGGCATCCAATAAAAAATCTACATAAACTATGAAAGGTACTATTGAATACTGTCTCTCTTGGTTATATAAAAATATAATAAAAATAATACATATATTGTCATAGGAGGACATATTTTTCTCTTATGAAGAAATTATGATTTATTACACAAAAGATAATATTAATTATCCAAATGATAACATATAATAAAAATAAAATATAATAAAATAAGTATTAATATAATTAACAATTATAAAAATATAATAATTAATAATTATAAAAATATAATAAAATAATTATTAATATAATTAATAATTATAACAAAAATAGTTAGAATATTATATAATAATATAAAATATAATAAAATTACTTAATTAAAAAGAAATAATAAAATATTATATAAAATAAAATAAAAAGTATTACTTAAAAATTGTTTTTTTTAGCGCCTCTGGAAATTTTCAAAAGATAGAACAGAAAAGTATTCTTTTTCTGTTTCTCTAGAACATATTCTCGCGACAACTATAAATAGCGAACAATTGCTATTTATAGTCAGTTATAGTACAGCACTGGGACGTGTTCATAGGCGACCAAACCTTATGGCTCCAACCGAAGAAATTGCAAGCAAAATTCGAATCGTTAAATAACAGATGAACTGGACAACAAGATACAGAGAAAAATCTCTTTCATCAAT
The DNA here is from genome assembly GCF_053919585.1 of Euprymna scolopes. Classification (NCBI taxonomy): domain Eukaryota; kingdom Metazoa; phylum Mollusca; class Cephalopoda; order Sepiida; family Sepiolidae; genus Euprymna; species Euprymna scolopes. The sequence goes on along the minus strand of NC_136486.1, from coordinate 39,495,681 downwards.
AACAGGTAAATATAGATTTTTCTGAATTATATTTGACCAAAAGCATTTATATCTAAACTATAAAAACAAACCTTTCTATAAAAAAACAATTACTTTAATCAAAAGGCAAATAGCTAGAAAACAGTTCTTCCCCTTTGCACTGTTTACAATTGTAAAAAGCTTATTAGTAAGTCGTTTCCTTTCTACTTTGTTTTTGTTTTTCTTTGTAATAAAATTTCTTTTTTCAAATTATCTTTTTTTTTTCACTCTTTTTATTTTTAATTAATATGTTTGCGGCGTTCCATTACCCCTAGATTAGGATACAAAAACCGTAACAATATATATATATATATATATATATATATATATATATATATATATAAATGCTTCCGTTCAGTCTTGAAAGACAAAGCATACTCTCTGTAGGGGAAGCTGTGCATGCAATTGTGTGGCAAGGGTTGCGCAATCTCCAACCACACCTCTCCTGAATTGGCACTGCTTGAGTCTAGTGGCAAGAAGTCCAGGATAACTAGAAAGAATGCTGAGATAAACGAAAAGCACATACAGCACCTGGAAGTTCCAAATGGTCACCCATCTGGCACTGGCTAGGCTCATCGTTGCTTAACTTCGGTGATCTGACAGAAAGAAAGTGTGTCAAACGTGATTATACCATATATATTTATAATTATAAAACTCAAATGACCTTGTAACTGGTGTTGTAACCTCACATCTGGTTTACGACTTCTGGTTGTGCATGCGTACATAAACATAAATCCATAACAGCATAAACAAATAGACACAAATCACTACTTTTGCAGAATTTGACCTGTGCACTGAAATATTAGCGTTATTGTTTAGAAATTATTATTTAACATGGAAAGGGTGGGGATGTTTTGCAACTATTCTGTATTACAACTATACTGTCGCAATTTTCTTACAAATAAATCAACTTTGACCCGTTGACAACCATAAGAACAATTTACACTGGCGATTTACCCACCACCTTCCTTTTTTTTTTTCATTTATTCTCCATTTTTTAATACACTTTTCTTAAAAACATTCATACATTTTCTTCTACACTACCAACATAAATAAATAACGCCGAAAATATGTTGTTTTTTTTAATTTGCGTTACAAATAAATAATTAACGTTACAATAAAACATATTGTTTTACTGTGTACGTTTTCAGTGTCCCAATTTTTTTTCACATTTAAATTATCGAAATAAACAATTGTTAATACTTTCTGCTTTTTGTTTTTACATCGTTCATGTCCATATTATGTTTAAGTTATTTTAATGCAATTTTCTTACAAATAAATCTACTTTAACCCGTTGACAACCATAAGAGCATTTTACAATGGCAATTTACCCATCGCCTTCCTTTTTTGTTTAATTTATTCTCCATTTTTTAATACATCTTTTTTAAAAAACATTTATACATTTTCTTCTACACTACCAACATAAATAACCCCGAAAATATGTTTTTTAATTTGCATTACAAATAAATAATCAACGCGACAATAAAACGTATTGTTTTACTGTGTACGTTTGCAGCGTCCAAATTGTTTTGTTTTTTTTCGAAATTAAATTATCCAAATAAACAATTGTTATACATTCTGCTTTTTTTTTTTTATATCGTTCATTTCTGCATTGTCTTAATTAGTTTTATTGACATTATTATTAACATATAAATTAAATTATGGGTCATGAATGTTTGTTTAAAATAAATGAAAAAAAAGTTACATTTTATTTTCATTTTCTATTTAAAAAAACATTCTTAACATGGGGAGAGTGTTTTTAACTATTCTGTACTTTCATTTAAAAAAGATATCAAAATTTGAGTATTATGGTATCTGTTCAGTGCACATTTACCTATAAGTATGGCAAACGACTTATAATTCAATGGCTGTAAGTTTGTTTTTGTTTTTTCAAAAATTAACAATTATAAACAGAACGACTTAGAAATCTATCTATATTCTTTTTTCATTTTAATATACTTTCATAGAAATGTTTCTGTTATGTCACAAAAAACTATTTTCTTTATGTCCCAAGTGTCACGCTCATACATTAATTCCATAGCTAATATAACATACTGACCCAACAGGTCATGGGTAGTCTAGTATATATATAATTGTACATATATGCCTCCATTTATTGAATTAATAAAGGTGAAACTACATAGCTTGTTCTACCATTATATCTTAAATTGCTTCAGTTTTAATTTATCAGCGACATCTCTGCATTGTTCTGTCTCCTATAAACCTAATTTTCTTTTATATACATATTAACCAATGTTTCAAGCAAATTAAATTAACCTCTGAAATTGATTTTTTTTTTTTTATCGAGTCTATCTTCGTTGACTATATTCAGTTGAACATGGATAACACCGATTTCAACATACAATGTGTCCTATTTCAGAAAGAAAAACACAGATCGCACATATACACCCAACTGTGTCCATCTGACCTTTAAACCCATTTGTTATTTCATTTGTATTCTCAGTAACTTGTAAGTACATATTCGGCTTTAAAGTTCAGTTTCATATTTAATTTTTTTGTTTTGCGCTTGCATCGGTCTGGCAAAAGGTTGCCAGACATGAGCACTCTCTCCTACTCATGCATTACATAACAAGTACAGTGGCCGTAAAATTAATGGCCAAGATCAGATCATTATGTTTCGGAATTCTTGAGATGAGGATTGACTATTTGGACTAATGTTCTCATCTTGGATGTCATTTTCACAATGTTTCAGCCAATGTAACCTCCGAGCCATGGCGTAATGGATAATGACTTAAGTAATAGATTTAAGTGATGGTCTTCTGGAAGTTGAAGGTTCAATCTTCAGTGTGGGCAATACTAAGAATATAATTACAACTTACTTAAGACTACTACCTGTACAAGGCGAGCAGAATGACTGAGTGAACGAGAACAAGATACCCCTATTGATTCCATTCAAAATTCTGTACAGATTTTGACAGAAAGATTGACTTGCTACGGTTAATTTTGGCTGCTGCGATAACTTCATTATGTGTGAGCACCTGTCATTCTTTTGATATCTTGGAACCATGACACAAAGATGGTGATTTCATCAGCAAATACAAAAACATTGGCTCGCACCCTGCATGGCAAAGTGATTCCACATAAGACTGAATTGTCCACTCTGCTCTTTAGCCTTTTTTTTTTCTTTTTCTTTGGGAGTCACCAGTTATCAAAGCTTAAAGGCCTCTCGAGGATAAGGGTTAATGAATGTAAGGTGGTAGTATAGTAATCATTAATGGTGTAAATTGGATAGAATTTGATTTATAAGGACAACTCAACAAAACTTGTTTACAATGGATTTGAAGGTGACCATGTTGTATTCAACTGGGAAGTAGGCCAGCAGAACAGTATTCCAGTGCAGGCAGTTCTGGGAAAGAAGCTTTGTTCATGGAATCTGCATTTAGATTTAGGTACAGATAGAGAATGGGGGAAATTGTATTTTAGTGGTTGTAGCCAATCGAGTGTTTTTGTGAAAGTTTGGTAAGGGGGGGGGACCATAGATTGGAGTTCAGTCAAGCATTTGCCATGAAAATAATGATAGAGCAGAGACAGGTTTGCAATGTGTCTTCTGCGGGAAAGAGGTTGCAGGCAAGAGAAAAGAGCATTATCTACTAGGTTTCGGAGCTGGTTTTAAACTCTATCAAGGCTAGATAGGGTGTGATGATCAGCTCCTGCTCAGATGTAGCAACATTACTCCATTTTAGGGCATACCTAGTTCTTATACAGATAGAGGATTACATGAGCAGTGAGATACCTACTGGAGCGGTAGAGTGATTCAACCATTTTTCTAGTGATATTGGCAACAGATTTGATGTATGTGTTCCATTTCCGATCAGGAGTGAAGATCAGTTCCAAGAACTTATCAGACATGGAGATTCCCCAAAACGAACTATTCATTTCAATTGGGTCGTGATGGGGGTCAAAGCGATTATGATGAAAGGAGAGAAGCTTGGTTTTCGATGCATTAACATTAACCAGCCACCTTTTTCTCCATTGCACCATGTTCTCAATATCAGAAGAGAGAGAATCAGAAAGATCTTGGTCATTGCTCACTTTTGAAGTGTTGCCATAGATTGTGATGTCGTCTGCATAAATGTCTACGAATGATCTAAGAATGTGATTTGGGAGATCATTGATGAAGATCAAGAAGAGAGTTGGGCCCAGGATGGAACCCTGAGGGGTGCCAACATTAATACTATAAGTTTCTGATTTCTGCCCATCAACGACTACTCTTATAAGTCTTTCAGAGAGAAAGGATTTAATAATTGAGAGGTAGTGGCTTCAACACAAGGATGTAGGGCAGGAACGACAGCCTTGAGGCACAGACTGGGAAATATCAAAAGATTGTGAATGCGTTTCATTAATCTGCACCTGCACCACTCTTGTTGGTAAGCTGTACAAAATGGCGAGCTATTGTTGCATAGCGGGGGGGGGGGGCGATCACATAACGGGGATGAGATATCATATAACGAGTTACACAGCGACTTTATGGATGATACAAAAAAGGAAAGATAATAAATTAAAATAAAATATTTGGATAATGATAAGAATTGAAAAGATAAATTTTAAATTTAAATTATTGGCATAACCAGTATTGGATGAAAATAAATTTTAATTAATATTTAAATTAACCTTTTAATCGCTGTTTTTTCTTACGAAATAAAATGTTAAGCATTAATTAATCAGTTGATTGTAGAAGGTAAACAAAGTTTGTATGAAACTATCGGAGATTGTAGAAGAAATAGTCGAGCATATAAGTATAAACTAGAATTTGAAGGGGTGGATTAGTATTTGGAAATAAATCAAATAAATAAATTGGGGAAGAAAAATAATTATTGAAATAAAATCTTACAAAATATTAAATTAATATTGAAATAGATAATTAGTTGGAATATCATTTAAAAAGTACAAATATAAAAATAGGGTGATTACTAAATACAAAGGCTATTGAAAAATAAAAAACAAAATGAAAATATAAGAATGGTGTGTTGGTAGGCCCAACTACATGTTCTCTAAAAATAGAGATTATAAATGTATTTATATATGCATAAATAGTGTATTTGGCTGTCTGAAGAGTAGCTGTTTTGGAATATTTTTAAGTGACATAATATTTAAAATTGTCCAAACAGTTATGAAACAATTGTAATGCATAAGAAAATACACAGTAAGATGTTCTCATTTTATATTTTGTCTTGATTTTTGCAAATATATGTATATATATATATATATACATATATATATATATATACACACACACACACATACATACATTTTTTTTATTGATTGTATTTTGAGTGTTACCTACACTGAGGATTGAACCTCCAACCTCCAAACAACTGAATTTTACCAAGTAATTTATCCACTATGCTACGGGGCACTCAAAATACACTTGCGAATTACTTAAGACTTCTACCCAATCATTGCTGACGGAACAAGAGCATGCTATGTCCATGGATTAAATAAAGGGTTCCATTCAAAATTCCACTTCCAAGTTCAACATAATACACCTGGAGAAGGTCAGAGGTTACATAAACTGAAACGTTGTGAAAATAACACTCAAAATGAAAACAGTAATATGGAGAATCTAAATAATACATGTTTTTTTACATCTTCATCTTTTGCAATAACATTTATTGTGTGGGTTTCTACCAGTATTTTGTTTTATTTTTTATTTTTGAGCCATTATCGAGATATCAAAGATGTGTGATGCCTCCATTCAGTCTCACAAGATAATGAATACTCCCTATAAGGATAGCTGTGCATGTAATTGTGAGGCAAGGGTTGCGCAAACTCCAAAAACACTTATTCTGAATAGGCACTGCTTAAGTCCAGTGGCAAGGAGAAGTGCTAGATGACGAGAAACAATACTGAGATAAGCGGAGAGCACATACAGCACCTGGAATTCCCAAATGGTCACCCATTTTAGTACTGACCAAGCTCCACGTTGCTTTACTTCGGTTATCTAACAGAATTATGCCATATATTCAAAGATGTAAGAATCACATATCGGCCATTTTTGTTTTATTGTTCTCACGGAACGCTCAACACTACTTACTTTTTGAACTGTTTAGATATTTTAAAATAAGTGAAAACACTAAAAAGTTATTCAGCTAGGTACAGTAAAAAAGTAACTTATTTACACCCCTGGCCTTCGGGCCAAGATCAAAGTGTAGTATCTGTTCTTCAGATGTTGCACTTCAATTTCTTGTTCTCTCTCAGTGGAGGAGAACTCCTTCACGACTGAGACAATTCTCATTTTTGTTCTTTTTCTCCACGTTAAAAAACGAGTCTGGTGTCACGTAGGGAGCATTGTAATATTTGCCCTTAGTGATATTTATTTATTATATATTTATTTCTTAACCACTTTTTCGTTCTGTTGTCTATTGTAAATCCCCCCCCCCCCATCTTCGTTCCTTTACCACAGGTACGGGCAAAAATAGGGGGACCTAGTTTTGAAAGCCGATTTATCATAATTTTTTTGTAGGTTTCCGACTACTTTTTGATTGTATTTGAAAGATTAAAGACTAAACTTAATTTCCTAAAGGAAAAAATATTTGTACACGTGAAAAAAAAAAAAAAAAAAAAGTTATGAAAATGTTTTCGCGGCGAGCTAACCAATTCAGCTAAATTTTGAAGTTAAAGAAATTCATTGTAAAAATCCTTTAAAAGATTATTAGTTTCCTGGGTCTATTTCAAAGATAATTAGTAAAGTAAAGTCCTAAGATATTGAATTAAAAAAAAAAAAAACAACACCTTGTTTATACAAAATACAGCCCTCAAAAAGCAAGTAATTATGCCGTTCGACAAAACGCAACCGATAACAGGTTGTATAAATTTCAGCAAATCAAAACGCTTTCAAAATGATGTCATGATAGTAAAAGGAGGTAGAGGTGTAAGATTTCACCTCCCCCCCCCCCAAACGGGCATCCGTATATTCCTATTCTGAACGTTTGTATCAATTGTTATCATTTTAGAATTATTTTTTATGTTCCTGTTTTTAAATAAATTATTTTTAATTATTGTTCGAGATTATATAAAAAATTATGTTACGCCGAAAGTTTCATATTCTTGCGAGCAAGGAAATTATTAAAATCTTGCATATAAAAATTATGTGAAATCTGTAATTAAAAAAAAAAACCTACTTGTACAGTTTAGTCAAGACATTAAAAAATGAAAATATTGGAAAAAGTTTCAATTGTATGTATCCGTTATGGAACGAAGTTCTCCGGAAAAAAAAAAAAAAAATCACTTAATTTTATCAAGTAGTTTTGGTGGTTTTGGTAATTGTGAAGAAAGAGAGAGCCTGTTTCCTCCGTTTGACTATAGGTAGCGTTAATGTCTGCCCACCCAGTTACGGAAGTACAAAATGTATATAATGGCACCGTTGAAATAAAAATAAATGTTTAATTTTAAACATGTTTTTTTTTGTTTATTTTTTGCAAACATATTTAAGTTTTATTTTGTTTTTTCAAACATATTTACGTTTTTTGTTTGTTTGTTTGTTTTTTGTTTTTTTGCAAACATATTTAAGTTTTATTTTTCCAAACATTTACGTTTTGTTGCTGGTTTATTTTCAAACATTTACTTTTTTTGTTTTTACGATTTTTTTTTTTTTTTTTTTGCAGGCATAAACTAAATATTTTTTTAAATATTTTTCTTTTAGTGCTTTTAATGCTTATGCACTTATTGTACCGCGTTATTTTTTTTTTTATAGTAGTTTCAAGTAAGATTCAGGTTTTACAATATCCTTTTTCAAAAATATATATAAATACTCGCGGAAAAGGTAAAATAAGTCCAGAAAAATTAAGAAAAAAGAGGGGGGGTCCATAAAAAAAGATAAAAGAAAAAAAAACGTTGATTTTTTTTTTATTATAAGAACATAAAAAATACTCGCGGAAAAACGGTTGTACCCATAAATATCTTTAAAAGAAAAATATAGCAGAAACATTTAATTTATGCTTACAAAAAAAAAAAAAAAAAAAAAAATAAAATTAAAAAAAAAACGTAAATGTTTGAAAATAAACCAGCAACAAAACGTAAATGTTTGGAAAAATAAAACTTAAATATGTTTGCAAAAACAAAACAAAAAAAAACGTAAATATGTTTGAAAAAAAAAAGACAAAAAAACTTAATGTTTGCAAAAAAACAAAAACAAAAAAAAACATGTTTAAAATTAAAATATAACAAAAACATTTATTTTTATTTCAACGGTGCCATTATATACATTTTGTGCTTCCGTAACTGGGTGGACAGGCATTAACGCCACCTATAGTCAAACGGAGGAAACAGGCTCTCTCTTTCTTCATGATTACCGTAGTTTTTTTTTTTTTTTTTTTAAACCGAAAAAACAATTTGTTATGATACCGAGCAAAATGTTTGATTTTTAGGAAGAAAAGCTAGTATTAAAGATGGAAAGGGGTGTCAGCGCTTTAACTGGAGTTATCTCCCTTTGGCATTTCTAAAATTCAAACAAAATTTTTTAAATCCAAAATGGCTGCCTTCAAACGCGCTCAAATAAACGCGCTGTAAAAAAAATAAAACAAACTACTTGATGAAATTAAGTGAATTTTTTTTTTCGCGGAACTTCGTTCTATAACGGATACATACAATTTAAACTTTTTTCGGTATTTTCATTTTTTAATGTCTTTACTAAACTGTACAAGTACCAAAAATAAAAAGTAGAAATATTTTTGCTATTATATTTTTTTTATGTGTGAAAATATTTAATAAACAATGCTTAATTCAATGGTAATATCGGTAGTTCGAGAAATTCATTTCCCTTCGAGTTATATCGAATTCATTAATACGGACTTTAGGGCTTTTTTCGTAATGTTCCTGTAAAAATGATTATTTTTTATTGTTACAAATTACGATGCTTTATTTATATATATAAAAAAAAAAAAGCAAAAATAAATTCTTGCGTTTTTTATTTACTACTGAAAACAATAACTTTAGTAAAGGTATTTTTGTTTAAACAAAATAACATTTCCACTAAGATTTAAATAAAAAATAATTAGTTCATTTCATTATATTCCGCGATCATTATTTAATAAATACTGAAAATTTTATTAAAATTGGTTAATTTCCTGATTTTTTGGGAATTGATAAGTAAAAGGAGGGGTCAAAATGTTTGTACATTTTGAGCGTCGGCATTTATTTTGCCCGTACCAGGATTGAACCAAAACGCTATCACGATCTATTTATGTTACGACGGCCATAACCAAAACCCCTTAAATTTAAGGAGCTTTGATAGATACTTAGCGAATAAGAATTATTTCCCTTGCACCATAAATCTCACTGTTTGTCTAAAATGGATGTTAGTAACGTTTGATGAAGGAAAACATCGACCAGCATGGCTGAGAGAATTTTGAGTGCTTATGCAGAATAAGGATTGTTCTATCGTCGGAATTTTCTAGACAGTTTACGTAAAATGCCGGAAAGTATGAAACGAAAATGTTGTGATTGTTTTTTTTTTGTTTTTTGTTTTTGCGAAAACGTTGGCAAATTTTTTAGTGCTTGTTAAGATGAAGTTAACGGATCGAATGTTTGTCCTTGTTACAAAATATAATATTACTTACTAGAATTGTCGTGTTGAAAATAGTAATGTATCTAAATATCACGAAATTTTATCGAGTAGAAAAAACGGTGCTAATGCAGAGAGTGATCCGCACTATTTTTTAAATCGTATTTCTAAGTTTAATTAAAAGTTTTATGGTATGTGTTTTTTTTTATTCAATTGTAAGGTTGAAGTATAGAATAGGTACAACCCCCCCCTCCACAGGTTAAGAATGGCTTTTTAAATAACGTTATTTACTACGTCCGGATCACTCTCTGCACTAGTACCGAAAAACTGCTATTGTAAAAACACAATAGCAGTTTAGAAAAAAAGAAAGTTTATCACTATAGGCTAAAATGTTGGTCGCCATTCAAAGGTGGCCAACATTTTAGTCTCTGTGTTATATCCCTTGTGTTTGAAATCTTATAGTCTATGTTAAAACATCTACGAAAAGTGCAATTTTCTCCCAATTTTCGTAAAAATTACTTTCAACAATAAATAACATTTGGGTTTGTATTACTGTACACATAGATTCGAAAAAGTTGTCAAAAAACAAATATATAACAAATAAATGTTATCAAAAGCAAGATAAGTTACGTTTCTACTAAACTGGATATATCTTTCGTGCTTTTATTCAATGTAACATGTTTATTCAGCTCGAAAAACATGCAGTGTTTACCGATGTATTGGAAAATTCAAAATGGCGCCCGACACTCTCTTTAACATGGTAAGTTTGGGAAAAGGTGTTATAAATAATAAACTAGACAAAATACTATTTAAAAAAACACCGAATATATGTCAACTTATGTCACGGTAATATATATTGAGCGAATTTCTAACAGTATTTTGTCTAGTTTATTATTTATAACATCTTTTCCTGAACTTACCGTGTTAAAGAGAGACTCGGGCGCCATTTTGAATTTTCCAATACATCGATAAACACTGTATGCTTTTCGAGCTGAATAAACATGTTACATTGAATAAAAACACGAAAAATATATCCAGTTAGGTAGAAAAGTAACTTATCTTGCCTTTGATAACATTTATTTGTTATATATTTGTTTTTTGACAACTTTTTCGAATCTATGTGTACAGTAACAAACCTGAAAAAATTAATGTAATGAGGAAAGTGAAAAAAAACTGAATATAATTAAGAAAGTGAAAAAATGATTGTCCGTTTTTATATCGGATTGCGTTGGATACTGAATGTCTTCAAATATGGATAATTGCACGTTTGCGCAAAAAAATAAATGCGATATTCGTTCTCAGCGTATCCGAAAACGTTATAAGTCGACAAATTAGAGGTGAATGCGGAGGGGTCGGTAAACTAAAAAAATACATCTTTTTCTTGTTACGAAGAAAATACGATGAATTGAATAATTTTTGCGAAACTTTTCGAAATTAAAATTTAAATCAAGAAAAAAAATTCTAATTGTAAGGTAAGTTTTATGAATAAATATTTATTTTTTGAATAAAAAACTGATTTTTTTTTTCTTTGTTCAAATCAGAATATTTAGTTATATATAATAAACCAATGATAAAAAAAAAAAAAAAAAATTTAATATTTGTTTGCTAAGGTTTTAGGGTTAGGCAAATATCTGTTTCGTATTTCTGGCAAAGATCTATATTTGCTTCTGGAGAATGCAACATTTGTGTTAACTATCAAATTCATGTTAACTTTAACTAGTTTTCAAAAATTTTGATGAATATAATTTTTATTCAAATTTTCCGCCATATTTTTACTGCATTCACCAATTGTTGCCTGAGGTGAGAGCTCCAATAGCTCAGCGACAGCGTTTCAGCACTTTTTGACGTTTTATGTAAATTGTCCAGAAAATTCCAACTGTAAGACGGTGTAACATAATCGCTGCATGTCAACATTCGGGACTCATACGTTGTATGCAGACAGTCGCAAAGAAAGAATTTGACTCACTTTTTTCTTTTTTTTTTTTTTTTCAGTTGAAACAACAGACGTTTATTTACAGTTACTTCCAGAACAACGCCATGTCTCTTGTTCAAGAATATTTCTTGTACTCCAATGTGCTTAACAAGACTTGCCATGTTGAACACGTGGTACTCTGTCTTTGTCCGTCCAGGCTTAAGACACATCTTTCCCCTGTTGTTCTCGGGCCATGTGTATAACATATCCATTTCTGTCCTTCTCGGGCCACGTTTTCTTTTTTCTAATCTTTTTCTTTCCTTCTTCGCTGTGACGTCATCTCGCATATGGCTTGGTCATTTGCATATGTTTGCTGCTGCTGCTGCCGCCATAATACATCCTCACTCAATTACAACGGTCCATATTTTGTACAAGTACTGAAGGCAACCTTGCTGATTGTACAAAGATCGTTTTCTTTTTTCTTTGATTTTATTTTTAATCTTAGTGATAATATATTTAATAAATTTTAAGGCAATTTTCAAGAATAAGTGGAATGTGGATAAAAATGGATGGTCACATTCAATTATGCCAAGACTAAGATTGTTTCCTTCAATAATTACAAGAAACCTTCTATACCACCAATAGCAATGGCCAAGAACATTACCCGAAAGTACTTTCTTTTAACTCCTCGGCTTAATGTTTACAGAGAACGTGAACTGGAATAGATACATTGAGAGCATTGCCAAGGCTGCTGCTAAAAGGTGGGCTCTCTCTACCATGCTAGAAACTACTTACACTTGAAAGTATCTTGTACCTCTATAAGGCTACCATTCGCCCATGTATGGAGTACTGTTGTCACATTTGGGCTGGTGCATCTGCTACTGGTCTCTCACTCCTGGACAGGGTTCATAAGAGAGTCGCCAACCTGATAGGTCCTGAACTGTTATCTTGGCTTCAGCCTCTGTCTCATCAATGAAATGTTGCATCCCTCTGCCTGTTCTACACATACTTTAATAGTGAATGCTCTGACGAACTACAAGCACTTGTACCCCCTCGACGTGAATACCCCGACAAGCAGCTAAATCCCACCCCTTCACAGTAGAGATCCCTAGGTGTAAGAAGGCCTTCTACTGTTATAGAATGGATCAAGAGAGAGAGGGGGGGTGAGTTATAGTGTAGACACATTGACCGGAACTGAAGATCAGCTGATCGGATTGCATGTGAGTCACGTGATCAGGTTAGCTGAATCGGAGAGATTTGGTTGGGACTTGGAAGAGAGCGGACGGCTTCGCCGTTGTCTCCTCTCCTTTGCTGGGGGTTGGGGGACGAACGCTGACGTGGTAGAAATAAGACCTAGAAGAAGAAACCACACAGGCCAAATTCACTTTCCATTCTTCTGCGATCGATCTGGAAGGTGAATAAAAAACTATAGAACCAATTTCTTGTCTTGGAGTGAAATAAATCTTCGTCCCCAAAAACAGGTACCAGTCTCCCTCCCAGACGAGAAATTCCAGATGGTCCAACATCGAAGAAGCAGAGGTAGGTTCTGAAAATACATGTCACTCACACACGACATTAATTGTGACTAGACGATCACATATGATTCCCTTTATGATACAACGTAAATATATAATATAACCTGTCATCTCTTCTAATCCAATATTAGAGATAACGCAACAGACACTCATATTCTTTATGATACGACAATACAACACTACTCCAATAGTTTATTCCGCAGAAATGCTAGACTTTGGAACTCCCTTCCGGGTCCCTGCTTCCCTAACTGTACTGATATGCAGAAGTTCAAGTGTAATGTGAACCGACATCTGGCTACTCATCTCCCTTCATAATACCCTTGCAACTTATGTCCCCGATAGTAGCCCTCCCTACTTCAAAAGTGGCACTTTGCCTTGTTTGGAGTGGAAATTGAATAAAAAAAGACTTTTACCCACTCATGGTTGATGGAAAGAGAGCATGCTACCGTCGTGGATTAAATAAAGATTAAATATAGATGTTGATATTATTAATATTATAAGCTTTGTTACAGTAAAAACAGTTGCCGCAGCTGTAAAAGTTTCATCCTTGTATTTTTTTAAGGTTAAAAACTAATTTTTTTTTAAAAACCTTACCATAACATTTACTTTTTAATTTAAAAAAATAGTTGGTGCAGCTTCTTTTTTAAATGTTTTCATCTATTTGGTTTGTTGGTTTTCTTTTAATAGTCGCGTTTAAAATTACATACAGATTCCGGAGTACAAGATACATGTAAAGAAAGTCGGAGTTTACATTGGCTGAGATATTGTGAGAATAACATCCAAGATGAGAACAGTAGTTTGAATAATCCAAATAATATAAGAGTCATGATGCATTTGCTGGGTATTTTGGACCGATTCTCTTTGATACATATATATATACACACACACATAAAATCAACACAAAAATGACACGAAAAAAGATACATATATTGCAAATATTTGCAGTTTTGTGAGTTCGAACCATTTTAATTTTTCTGCTATTTGTGAACTTTGTCTCCGTAAAAAAAGACAAAAATTAGAAATAGTCTTAACTGGACTTTAAAACAGTTGGAAATCAAGAAAGTTCGGAAATAAGCTAATCAAGTAAGGATTATGTTTATCCAGATGTCGTGACTAGACTATAAAAAGTCGAAGAAAAAGACATGTCAGTAAAGACAAAAATCAGTAACCTTCGTGCATTGAAGGGTAAAAGACAGAATATTTCTTCTTTGAATGAAGAAGTTGTTTAATGGCATACACAAGGTTGAAATGCTGTGATTTAGCTGGATTACGCAAATGGAAAGTCAACTATGATGTGGATGATAGGAAAGGAAATTCTGCTGAGCGCAGTGGTGAAAACTCGGCTACCGAAGAGACAAAATCACGAGAATTACCGAATGAATTTTGATTGAACATTTGTTGTCTTATTTTTGTCATCTACAAGGAACTAACATGGATTTATTTACCCCAAGTTGAAAAGAGATATTGCGCTGATCAATGGGAAAGAACTTGACTTATTTTCGTCCACACGTAAAAAGAAAATATGGTCGTCCATTGTAAAAAGTACTTCAGTGACTTCTTTAATTATCTCTCTTTCTTTCCATTCTATTCCTCACTCTCTCTACTGAGAAAAAAGGGGGAAAAAATTATTGAACAAATAAACAATGAAAACAGATATTAACAAGAGAAAGGGTATAAGGGAGATAATTCAGTTTTTGTTAAACTAGCTTTTTTTCACTGTGTAATAACTGAGTTTGAGAAAATATAATATTTTTTTCTTTGGTCAGAATATAAGATCAGAAAATCAATATTTACCAAGAGTCCAGTTCTTTGTGAGGGCATTTGCAATAGGTTTGTTTTAGGAAATTGGCCAAAGTCATAAATAGTTGAAAGGCCGTCACAACTTAGCATTACTTCTGATTTAATAACTGAAGTTATGATGCTATTAGCATCTATTTATAGTCATGTCGATTGGAAGCTTCTATATTTCCAAAATGGAACACCACGACTTCTGAACTTTCTAGGCCCTCGAAAAAAAGAATACTTTCCTGTTCTATTTTTAGATCTCTCCAAAAACGCTTAAAAAGAATCTTTTTATTTTCTAATGTATTTTAATAGTAAAAGTTTTTTATTATTATATACTAGAGGGGGTACCCGGCGTTGACTGGGTGTTTGGAGGTGTGGGGCTGTTTTAATATTATAAAAAAAACAAAAAAAAACACGATGTTATAAAAAAATTGAAAAACCAAAACAAAGCAAAACCGTGAACAAATGTAAAAAAAGGTGTAAAAGAGGAAAAAAAAGTTTAGGTAGGAAAACAGGCTCGAATCCGAAGCATGGAGGATAAGGCGCACAAAAATTGCATGACACGTTACCTCTACGCCAAAGAGACACAATTGAAAACGAATAAAATTAACCCTTGAAACTAACGTGAACGTTTTCTAGGTCAAACATGAGGTCATTGTCGTAGTAGCAGGAGGCCGAATTTAGAGTGAAGGAAACACACACACACACACACACACACACACACACACAGATTTTAGCTTTTATATTTATAGATGCCACCTGCCCTTGTTTAGCTAATATATGACACGTAAAATTGAAAGGAATAAAAAAACAAAACTAACTAGATGCAAATATGTTTAAATCTATTTTGTTTTTTTTTGTAAATGGAAAAACAAACGTCCAAAAAATAAAACTTACCGTGTATAATGAAAATATGTTTAATAGATTTTATTTATTTATTTTTCTTTGTTTCAATGAAAAAGAAATAAAAAATGAATAAATAAAACCAGAAAACTGACAGTGGTTTTTATTTTTTTTTAATGTTGGTTTGTTTTGGTTTGGTTTATTTTTGTGATGTTTTTGTATTGTTTTCTTTATTGTATCTGTTAACCAATTTGAATGTCGTCTGATTCCAATATCGATAGCGTAGTAGTAATTGTGCTAATGAAACTCTCAGAAATGCAATGTATAGAAATAAATAATGAATAAGTAACGAATCCGAAAATAGAAAGTCAGCTCTCCTCCCTAGTATCAAGTATGAAATCAATGCAAACATAATAGAAGTATAAAGACAGTAAATAAAATATTAAAGCGACTAATCGGTGCCAGATTTGAAGAACGCTGGCAGCTGACTGTTAAAGTTTCCTGTATGAACTGGAATCCAATGTTAGTTCGTTTCGTTTAAGTAATTCTTCGAATCGCAACCCACACCCCCCTACAAAAAGAGAAAAAATATAAAGGGAAGAAAAAAAGAATAAATTTATAAAATAGCACAAGTAACCCACAGACTAACTGGAATATAAAGTCGCATTTCACTCGACGGAAAAATGCCAATCCATATTTTTTAAGCAACCAAGAACTCAAACCGGTCTTCCTCGTATATTCCCCTGTGTATGTATCCACAGCGGTGTTAAGTGGTCGCGGTCAGAGTATGAATCGAATAGAGAGAAAAGATTCTACCACTTCCATTGATTCTAACCGATTCTAACTCTCACCGGAAAAAATATAGAAATGTACGAATATCAAGGAACTGTAAGGGTAGTAGGCCTATAGCACACCTCAGATCCTGTGCTGAAGTGTGGGGACATTACATTTGAATGTAATGTCGTGATTTTTAATCCTATTAAGGTCAAACTCATGGGAAAAAATGAGTTCATTTTATTTATATAGAGAAGATTATGATATATTTTATATTATGATATATATAAATAATATTACAATATATTTATATTTTATACTATTATTTATGTAAGAAATAGTAATGATAAATATCCTTTCATGACAGTATTTTCACAAACTTATAATCTCAATGTAATTTATGAAATAATAGAGAAACTCAGCTCAAATAAATTTAATGGTTTAAAATTCGGTTAAAGAATGAAATTTTCCTGGAGCAATGAGCATTAGCAGCTGAAAAGCTGAATAGAAAATTTTACCTCCAGTTAAAGACCCCATGTGTTAGATATCTCGGCCTGTTATAGGAATGGCTTAGGACAACAAATTTTTCACATTTATTGTGGAATGAGGATAAGTATTGATCTGCAGGAGACATCCCTTATGAGAGTGGATTACAGCCATATTCCTCCTTAATTTCCTGTAGCACAACACACAAATAAAAGTGTGAATTATGAAGATTGTGTGTGATTGGCCTAATGGATACTGTTACAGACCATGGAATTAGCTATGAAGAGTTTGAATCATGTTTAACCATTAAGTCTAGGAGTATCTAATTTTTTTTTTACTATTGAGTTGAAAGTTTGTGCAATAGCTAAAAATGGGTTAGAATACATAAATTGAAAGAAGTCATTTTTTTTTTTTATTTAGAAAGTGAAATATTGACTACTATAAATAAGACACTGTGTACATGCGATATATTTTAGAAATCAAGAGGCTATACATTCTAGATAAAATTTACATATTGTCTGAAATACTTTGTTGCTTACCATAATGAATTACATTTGGCAATAAGTTAGTGGCTTAATATTGCATGACTCGTTTAAGTTCATACATCATTGAGCAAATAAAATTTTAGCAAATTTCACAAGAATTTCTAAAACGATTCCAATAACTGACAGAGAAGTTGATGGATATAGATGAATTTTATCCTTTCTTCAGCATAATTATGCAATACACAATACTATTATATATCTTATAGATTTTAAAAAGAAATTATTTGATGTTCTATTTATAACACAATTGAACATAATGGGTTAATTATGAACTGAAATAGTTGGGAAAAATATGAACCCATAAACCGTGTTATGAATAAAATACTGACTTGAATTTTTTTTAGATGAAAATCAATTTGGATTATTCGGACTACTGTTTAAGAACAGTAGTCCGAATAATTTGTTGTTATTTTCACAATGTTTCAGTCAATAAAGCCTTTGACTACCTTTAGGTGTATCTTGTTAAACTCTGGAATCTTTATGACTGATCTTACGAGAACAGTCTACCTCCATGGATTATCTTGTGCTACCCAATTAGAATATCCGAAGATATTGACTTCCTGACTCAAATGCACCAAACATTTGATGTTTTTTTTTTCCCCTCTACAAAACTCAATCATGTTCTACAAAGCCAATAACAATTTATTTCTACAAAATAACTAAAAAAAAATAAAACATAAAAATATGAAGATAAAAAAAAACATGAATAAATATGAAGATATAAAAAACTTGAAGCATAATTTTTTTTTTTTTTTTTTTTTTTTACAAAAGTACCGGATTCGGTATTAAATAACCTGAAATGGGTTGATATGTCATAAAACAAAACAACCAAACCAAACATCATAAATAAATATTTGAAGATATAAAGAACTTATGCATTAAAAACTTTTATGAAAATTACTGGATTCGGTATTAAATAACCTGAAATGGGTTGATATGTTATAAAACAAAACACCCAAACCCCATGAATTAGCTAAAGAGTTTAGTTAGGAATTCCATATAAATTCCACAAATTTGAAAAGATATACCTAAAGAAGGTTGGGGATTACATTAGCCCTATATAACAATAAATAATAATATATAATAAAAATAAACAAAAAACAGCTATGATGAGAATAATAACAAAAAAAAATACACAAAAAAAACAACAACAAAAGACTGAAGAATTGCTTTCAACCACTTTTTATTACCACTTAGATTATTAGCGGGTTGATTTATTGTTGCATTGTGGTATGATCAGGGTTCAAAAGTCAAAATAACAGTGACAACATCATCAAGAAAAAGTTCTCAGGAAAATTGTTTTCGTTTGGTTTCAAAACTTCTCTTCAGGGCAGAGGTTGCTTTGTTTTTTATTTTTTTATTTTGTTCTTGGGAGTCAAATGATGAAGAAGAATCAACTCCAAACAGGGAGGAGACTTCGTCAGTTTACAGTGCCAACAAATCCTTTTTTTTTCTATAAAGTTTTTAGACATGTTTTTTCTTGTTTAAATTTTTTACAGACTTTTGACTAGCATCAGGTTTAGTAAGAATGTGGAGAGAAATAGGGGGGGGGGTGAATGGCCTATATAATTAAAAAAAAAAAAAAAGAAGGTAGTCTCCCTTAGGTTTCTCATAATTTTATATAGGCTATATCAATTGGTTTCATAGATGTAAATCCAATGAAACTCGCATGATTATAAAAGAGTGCTCCATGCAAGACAGAGCTGGTATATAGTCTGTTTATTATACAAATATTATTGGTTACATATGTGCATACATGTTTCAGTGAAGTCCCAATTCAGGGACAACATTTCATCAGACCAAAAAAAGAATTTAAATTTCAATTTTTTGGATCTGATGAAGTGTTGTTCCTGAAATGATACTCCACTGAAACATGTATGCACATATGCAATCAATAATGTTGGTATAATAAGCAGACTATATATATATATATATATATATATATATATATATATATATATATATATATATATATATATATATATATGCATATATATATATATATATATATATATATATATATGCATATATATATATATGCATATATATATATATATGTGAAAGAGAGAGATAGGTTCAGATGTTGGTCAAAGGTTTTCACTAATAAAACAAATCTATGCAAAATTGGCTTTACTTTTCTGAAATACAATTTTTTTTTTGTTTTAAACAAACCATAACAAAGATATTTATAACAACTGTGTTTGTTACATTGTATAGCCCGGATAATAATGATAATGATGATGATGACAATGATTCAGCCAAAAGAGTCCATGTTGGCACAAACATTCGTGAATTAATAAAGAAAAAAAAAACATTAGCTAAGGATTTTCTATTCCACACTGTTTTGCTTCATAAAAATATCATTTTAAGATTTTACAATGGAACAGAGAGAGAGAGAGAGAGAGAGAGAGAGAGAGAGAGAGAGAGAGAGAATGAATTTATCCCAAGAAAGCCAAACCAACAATAATGGAAAGTATGTTTACCAATGTAGTCGCTTATTGGCAGGTGAACCAACAAAAGCCTTGGGATTTTGCCAAACTACCTTCTTTAAAAGGGCAGCAGCAGTAGCAGCAGATAAAAAAGTACATTGCTGAGATATATATGGCTTACATCAGAATTTCCAGTGTTTTGACTTATCAATCTCTTCAGAGTCAAATTATTTTAATACAAGGTTTTGTTATGTAATTTTACTATGAAATGTCAATAATAAACCATATGCATTATATAACTGCTCTATTTCTCATAGCATTGAGCACTTTTAGATTCAATACATACTATTTCTACCCAAACTATTAAATTTGGTGATATCCTTCAATATATATATATATTGAAGTGGTGGTGGTAATGAAAATTATGAAAGTTAAATCCAGAATGAAAACTTTGTTCATTCTGTTGTTGCTACTGCAAATGCTGTTACATTAAAAATTGGCCTTGTGCCTAATTTGCTCAGTGGGGGAGCAAATAAATACCTACTGCAAATGCTGTTAAAAATTATCTACAGTCAACGTTGTCTTTTGAGGCAAGAGGGTGGGAGGGGATAAATCTACTTCACTTTTGGTTTTTATGCTTCGGATTCTAATGTACGCGAGGCAGGGGCTGAGAGTAGATCTAAGTTTGGAAAAAGTTAAATGTATTTTTTTTTTTATTTGTTCTTTTTTTTTAAATCTCAAACGATACACGATGGTTGTAATGGTTCAGATTTCAAAGGAGGTTTCTTTACTACCATCCATCCCATCAGGAAAGAAAATGCCATATTTATTTTTGAGATGGTCCAATTCTTTGACGAGGCTACTTCAATAGTCATAAACTCTTCATTTTGATAACAAAAAAAAAAAAAAAATTTCTTTTTAAAATTGTACTTCATGATAGCATTGTAAATTTCCAGCCACATTGTTAAAAATAAAAAATAAAAAAAAGAAGTGAACTATTTGGACATTTGACAGCTTGCAATTTGTTAAAAATTCAATTATTTTTCAAAATTCTGTAACTAAAACGATGACAATTTTTAACCAATTTATTTTAACCATTTTTGGTAAAAGTTCAAAATTTAACCTAATTAAAAAAAATACAAAAAAATCTATGATTATGTACATATCATGAACAAAAATGTCATATTCCAAAAATTATGTAAATTGATCAAATAGTTTATATATATATATATATATATATATATATATATATATATATATATATATATATATATATAGAGAGAGAGAGAGAGAGAGAGAGAGAGAGAGAGAATCATTTTTTCACGATCTTTAACAATTAATAGAAAATCAGTCATTACAAGGTTGATTTTGATTTCTATTTTGGGAGAGGTTGTTAAGGAGGAGGTAATCAATGATGAATTTTAAATATGACTGAGCAAGGGAAAGTTCTCTATCCTCAAAAAAATTTGCTTTTCTTAGTTAAAAAAAAAAAAAAAAAAGAAAAAGAAAAAAAAAACTACTTAATCTATTTGTTATTTTTGGAATATGACATTTTCGTTCCATGACATGTACATAGTGTAGATTTTTCTGTATTTTTATCTTTTAAAAAGGTTGAATTCGAATTTGCACCCCTTTTTTTTATTTTATGATCATTTTCTCACTTTTAAAATAAGGCCCAAAAATCATTGACTAAAGAGGCAAAGAACAAGGTTATAAAAAAACTTGTGCTATCATCAACCAAGTATGATTTTAAAGTAAAAAAAGAAAAGGTTATTTATTTGTTATCAAAATGCACCGAGATTCTACAAGTTTATGATTTTTAAAATACCTAATTGGTCCATTCAAAAAAATAATAAGACGCCAGTTTTCATGATGGGAATGATTGTAACGAAATTCTGCATATCTTTGTGTGATTAAGCAAATACCCAGTGTTTATTTGAAAAGAAGGAAGGTCAATCAATCACCTCCCATATCATTAAAGTAGCTTTTTTTTTTTTTTTTTTTAAAGAAAAGATGGCAAAATTGATACCCCTCCATTCCCATCAAGTAAAAAAAAAAAAAAAATATCCAGATTTCATGTCAGATTCTTTGTTACATGTTTCATGTTTACTCAGAGAAATATTCTCAAATTTAATTGGATTAAAAAATATTTTTTCTAGAAAAAAAAATGTCTTAATAAAACATCAATACAAAATATTTCTGTAATACCTAATACAGAAAGGAAAAAAAAAAAGAATCTTTGGATTTTGATAGAAAATTTATTTTTAAATCTTAGACTGCTTTCTTTTCTTTAAGTTTATTCTACATTCTTTATCGCTGATAAGTTTCAAGTTAATGAAAAATCTTTTTTTTTAATTTTGGGACTTTCATACTTTTTGTAAATTTTATATAATTTTTAATGAACCAAAATTTTCATCTTTTCATTACTTTTTCAAAATTCTAAAAATATCAAATTGTCTCAAGTTTCTCCAAAGGTAAACCACTTTTGTAATTTAAACTAATTCTATATCATTGCATTGCATTCTGGCATATTTCTCGAGACATTTTATTCCTGCATTACTTACCCTGTTTTCTAAACAGTGATAGCTGATTTGGTGTCCCCGATGAAACATCTTCCAACAGATATTTTAACTGAAGGAATTTATTACATTCTTAGACAAATTATTATCATTAACATTATTATTATTAGTAGTAGTAGTTTTAATAATACTAACTATAAATTCATTCAATGAAAATGTGTTTTGGAACGTCTTTTTTATATAACATATTCTTAAAAGTAATTAAACAATTTTTATTAAAAATAAAAAAAAGTATCATTCTTATGCCAAAAATACTACTTATAATAATAATAACACAAATACTGCTGATACTTCTATGACTAATAATATTAATAAAATTGAACATTCTTTATAAAAAAAATATCATTCTTAAGCCAAACTACTTACTATTATTATTACTACCACTACTAATAATAAAAATAATAATAGTAATACTAATAATATTAATGATAATAATTTGTCTAAGAATGTGATAAGTTCCTTCAGTTAAAATATCTGTTGGAAGATGTTTCGTCAGGGACGCCAAATCAGCTATCACCGTCTAGAAAACAGGGGAAGTAATGCAACAACGAAATGCCTTCAGAAATATGCGGGAATGCTCAGTTTAGTTGTATACCTTACATGATATACAAATATTTTGTAATAATGTTATCAGATACAATCAAAAAGACATAGTTTTGTTACCATGTTGGGAAACATTCTTATGAGATTAGATGTGCAATAACATGATTAAAAAAAAGGAATGATAATTGGGAGAGAGTGAGAGAGTTTAGGAACCATGCATTTGTATCTGCAAGTAAAAATATGCAGTAAATACCAAGTAATGACAAAATCATTTTGTAGCTGCTTTTTTTTTTTTTTTTTAGACACTGAAAAAAAAAAGTCTAATTTCTTTTCTGATTTATATGGACTAGCATTTTCTTGTTTTGTGTTCTTTTTAATAATAATATACAAAAATCTCCAATCAGTTCCAGGCACTGAAATTTATAAGGTTTACATGCAACATACAAATAATGTATGCATACATAAACTATACTTGAATATGAAAAGTGAGATAGTAAATAGCATATTTACTATCTTACTGCAACCATAAGGATTGTTAAATGGTTTTCTAATAATTTGGGAGGAGAATGCTGGAGAGATAAAATGTTAGAAAATAACAACTTACTCTATTTACACACTAAAAAAAAAAAGGAAGAATTCTGATGTTCTTTCTTTTCTATGGAAACTAAATAATTGGAACAACAAACAAGAAAATGCTGGTCCAAAGAAAAAAATAAATGATTCTTTGAGTCGCTTACAAAAAAAGGATGCACCAATTCTTTAAAGTGACATATTTAAGACATTTACAGGAACTAAAATTACTTAAACCTGATTCAAATGTATTATTTTACTTAGACCATTGATTGTGAAACAGATTTAAAAATAAAAAATACAGCTTGAAAGAGAAGGGGGAGGGAGGATAAAAACATGATTTTTCTTCATTGTTAAAATTACACTACAAATTCATTGTTAACTGATAGGTTGAAAAAAAAAACCAAAAAAAAAAAAAAAAAAAAAAACCGGAAAAAGCAAAATTAACCAATAAAAAATTATTAAATTAATTAGGAGTCTTCCTGTCATCCAATTGGTCATATTACATCTATGTCAATATTTATTACACATTGACAGTGTTCTATGCACAAAGCATATGCTTTCTTACTTTTTTCAAGTTAATTTGGTTAATAAAAAAACTGAAATATTTACACATTGGTTATTTAATTTGAATTGTTAAAAAAACTATTCAATATGATCATCTTTTTCATCCATGAAAAAAAGTTCCTTATTAAAAAAAATGAACATTGAATTCCAGAAAGAATAATCTGTTTTTTGTTTGTTTGTTTTTTTTTTTTTTTTTGCATCTTGCGATAAGTAAAAGGAAAAAAAAATTACAAACATTTGTTTCCAAAAAATGAGTTTGATTGGGAGGAATTGTGTTTATAAAATGGCTAAACATGCTTTCTTTGTTTTCCTTTTTTGTTTAATCACAGAAAAAGTGGAGAATAATTTGGCAAATCAGAAATGTTTCGACTGTTTGGAGGAAGAAAAGGGGAAGGAAGACTGTAGGGGTTTTGTAACAGAAAGAAAGATATCAACTGGCCTGATTTAAATATTTAGAATGTAGGGAAAAAAGAAGAGAATGTCCAGAACAGCAATGAAGGCCAACTGCAATGTCTCAACAAATCAATTTGCATTATACAAATCATGAGACAAGACCAAGGATTTAAAAAAATAGATAAATCTTTTTATTTCCTGTTGATTTCCTCCCTATCAATAAAAAACAAAAACTAAAAATGATCTCAGAAATGTGTTTTCTTAACTTTATGAGAATAAATTAACATTTATTATCCACACAAAACAAAAAAAAAAACAAAAAAAAAAAAAAAAATCTGACATTTGTGCTCAAAGTGTTTAGCATTTTAGAATTACAAACATGATAGTCAGATGTAAAAAAAAAAAAAAAAAAAAAAAGAGGGAATTATTTGAAGCTTCTGTTAGACAAAATTGTCTCTGAATAAATGCCAGAAAAAGAGAACCTGATTTATGTTGGCATTTGGCCAAATTGGTGACAGGCAGCAAGAGTCAGATTAACAGATGCTGCTGAATAATTAAAAACTTAAAATTTGCATAGATATATCTCTTTAGTCATTCACACAGATCTGCAAAGATCTGTACATCATATTCATTTACGACAGTCAACAGTTGAAAGCATAAATCAAAGAAAACTGTCATGCATCAAATGGTTTTAATTATAATTTACTAGTCTCCTTAAAACATACAAAATATTCTAACAGGAAAAAAAGAAATGCTACAAAAAAAAAAAAAAACAAATGATTGCTTCTATGTTGAACATACAATGGATTTTAAACTTATAAATTTCCTTGATTTGAGTTGTTGTCAGGTCAAATATAAAATGAAACAGTGAACTGATCAGAAAATAATGACATAATTGTAACAGTTTCTAAAACTAAGGTCAGTGCATAAGCTTGACCAAGAATGGTCACAGCAGTCGAAAGGAAACAGGCAGGAGATTTATTTAAGAGATCAAACAAGATGGATTAAAAAAAAAAAAAAACCCTGAAAACCCTGTTTTATAAAAAAATTACATGCTCTTTTTTTGCCTTCCTGGGCTAAGTAAACATTGATCATTTTTTTTCAAATAAATAAAACGCACATCAAATTGTATCTGTCTGATTTTTTGCTATGATTAGAAGAGATGGTCATTTATCTCTATTTGATTTTATGGCAACATAAATTTGATTAAATCAACATAAATTAACGACCGAGAAAAGAAGTCGTCTAACGTTAGCGAGGGGAAAAATTTTTTACATAATTGGAATTCTAATGTCTTATATTTTTTTTGTCTCATCTGTCATCAAGCAATTCGAAGACAGGCCAAAGAAAAGGGGGGAAAATATGTTGGATAGGTTGGTGGGCAAACAAGGAAAAAGCGTACATTGTTTTTGCTTTAAATCACCAGCTTTTATGATAATTAACAACAAAATTGCTAAAAAGATGTCGGTGGGGGGGGGGGGGGGAGAAGGATTCTTCTTATGAAAGCTCATTTTTTGGTTTATTTTTCTTTTTTTGTGTTTAGATCTAGATGAGTCAAGGAACAAAACATTTTTGTGTGAGTTTGTTCATTTTTGTTGATGATATTGGCACCATGTGTTTGTGTATCTGATGACAATATAACTGTTTGTGTGTGTGTGTGTGTGTGTGTGTGTGTGTGTGTGTGTGTGTGCCTTTGTTAAGGTATTCACGTAAGAGAAGGAAAACTGAGCTAACACCGGCCCCTCAGTACTCATCTGGATATCTCGCAATTGCTTGTCTCTTAGTTATTTTTCATACTTTCGATGAGTCGTTGCAATCTTGTACAAGCTGGATGCGATTATAATCTTAGCACGAGCATTGACGGCATCTTAACATTATTGGCTTTGATGTGTCAGCAATGGGCATTCTTGCTTAACTAGTAGATTGCCATTGTATGTATGTATGTGTGTATGTCACGTGATATGTGAAGAGAACTGAAGAATAAATAATCAAGCAGACAATTCTCCTCAAGTTGAAACATTTTTTTTTTTCTAATTCGTTTTCATTTTTTTTTTTTTAACGTAATAAAATATCACATCAATTCTGCATTCTTTCAACATGTACCCCCTCCCCCAGGTCAATGTCCAGTGATTTGTACCTTTTTAGTGAGGGACTGACAACCTGGCCAGATGACGTCCACCCTGAAGACTTAGGAGAGTTAAATTCGGAAGGAAGGAAGGGGGGGGTAGAAGATAAAGAACAAGGTGAGGTGGGGGTGTTGAAGGTTTAAATAGAGGCTGGGGGATTCACACAAGCCAGGGTGGTGATGGTAATGGTCATTCCAGGTGTTCACCAATTCGATTCCTCATATGATGGTATCCGATACTGTCTTAATTGTTTCCATCTGTTTCTGCTGCTCACTGGCGGCGGCGATGGTAGTCTTGCAGAAAGTAAGGGGTGGGTGGAGAAGGGTAGGCTAATCGTGGCCATGCAAGCACTTTACTATGTCGTAGGGGGGGTCCACAAGCTCATAGTTTGTACTATAATCAGCCAAAGATCACCATTTCTAGCATTGTACCAACAGCACAGGTGTCAGATGATCAAAATAGCATACTTTGACGTCTTCGGTTCCCTGAAATAGAAAAAAAGAAAATGTCAGAATAGAATCAAAAGAGAAACATATTGGCTCGGGATTTTTATCCTCAACCCCCAATATCAACAGAGATTAGAGCATTCTTGTAATGATCCTTGTTGATTGCAGTGTAATGGTAGTTCTGTGCAGTTCTAGGAGGCCCACTCTCCCAGGTTTTGTCTTCTCTTTTTGAGAAGGAGGTTAGTTTATTGGTAATCACCCAAGGCGCCCTTACTGAGGAAGCTGACAGGGCTGCGCAAGTACTTTTTGCAGGACAGTATGCCCCTCCTCAATTCTACTTTCCAACCTTGGCGTCACAGTTCTTGCAGTGGGAAAGAACTAAATACCCATATTTGTCATTTTGGTAATTGTTCAAAATCCCCTCTATATTAAAAAACAAAAAAAAATCTTTGATTTAATACATACCCATGATTGATAAAAAGATCATATTCTCAAAATTATATAAATTGATAGAGTAATTTTATTTTTATAAAGAAAATCATTTTTAAACCATTTTAAGTGATTAATGGGAAATCATATGCATTACAAAGCAAGTTTGAATTATTCTAGAGCTATCTACTCTTGTTTCTCCAAATGGCGATATGAAGTAATCTCTTTTGACTTATTCATAAAATTTAATTTTCTTAGTTAAAAATAAAACTGCTTCATCAATTTATATCATTTTTGGAATATGACATTTTTGTTCAGTCATGGGGACGTACGTAATACATATTTTTTTTTAAATTTTTGTTTAAGAAAGGGGGAATTCCAGACATGAACTGACATTTTTTATCTGCTTATTTTTATTTGCAATACTTTAAATGAATTCAACTACTTATGCAGAAAAGAATTTTACTTAAATGCTAGTTGGGGATAATTTTTCTTTGTCTT
Source organism: Euprymna scolopes (assembly GCF_053919585.1). Taxonomy (NCBI): domain Eukaryota; kingdom Metazoa; phylum Mollusca; class Cephalopoda; order Sepiida; family Sepiolidae; genus Euprymna; species Euprymna scolopes. Next base: position 39,467,677 of record NC_136486.1, on the reverse strand, counting down.
ACAACTCTTCAGCATAACTGAACCTAGCAAGATTTGAAACAGAGGTCCAAGAAACCAAGGCCTGATGCTCTACCACTGAACCAAAATCCACTTGTGGATGGAATGTATTGCTTTTATAGACATAATTTTCAGTTGTTTACTTTTTATTTGCGATACTTTGAAATGAATTCAACTATTTATATGAAAAAGTATTTTACCTAAATGCTAGGTGAAAATAATTTTTCTCTTCACTAATGTGATATCCCCCCTCCCATATAAGGAGTGACATATATACTTTTTTAAATTATTCACAGACTATTTGCAGTGTTTCTGTCTGTCGAAGGATGCAATTAAAAATCATTTCTTAAGTAAACTTTTATACAGAATCCAAAAGGTGGCATTCACTTTGTATTATGTTGTTTTTTTTTTTTCAAATAATATATTGTCGAGTCTGACATTCATAAACATAAAACAAATTAGTATTTATCCGAAGATTGATATCGGTATAAAAGTTTTCAATTGACGTTCACAGAACTAACTGGAAATAGCCAAACAATCTTCAAACAATCAATTTTTAGAAGCTTTTTTTTTGGGGGGGGGGGATCATGTCTAACAGGGGATTGTGGAGAGTTAAGTTGTGAGATTTTTATTTACATTGCATTTAAACTTCTGCATGTCAGTACAATCAGGGAAGCAAGAAACAGAGTTTGGTTTGGTTTGGTTGCTTTGTTTTACGGCATATCAACCCTTTTTGGGTCATTTAATGCTAAATCCAGTTATTTTGGATTCATGTTGCATCCAGTTATTTTGTAGAAGGTTTTTATTCTTCAAGCTCTTTGTATCCTCAATCGCTAGTTTGTAGTGTTTAATTTGGTTGTTTTATAGTGGATTTTATCATTTTTGTTCCCTGCCCTGCAAAACATGAATAAGTTTTCCAAAGGGTTACAGTATTAATGTTTGGTACATTTTAAGTTGGGAAACCAGTCAAGAAGTGGGGGAGATAGAAAGAGAAAATGGAAATGAGAAGAAGGAAAAAGGGGGAAATGGTGGGTTTTTGGTTTTGCAGAACATAATTAAGTAAAAGAAGAAGAAAAAAAAAAAGCATCAATGTTAGATGAATTTCATCTCAGGAAGCCAATATCTTCAGACAACCTGATCTGGTAGCACCAGGCAAGAAACAGGTAAGGTAATCCAAAGTCTAATAGTCCAAAGAAGAAACTATTAGAGTAGAAAACATTCCAGCATTTAGAGACCTCAACAATGAAGGTGTGGGATTTTGCTGCTTGTTCAGTTAATCGGCACAAGTGCTATGTATTCATCAGAGTACACTCCTTTGAAGTACTTGTAAAACAAGCACGGAATGCAACATTGCAGTGATGCGACAGAGGTTGGAGCTTGTTTGATAGTGCAGGACTTATTAGATTTGAGGCTCTTTTTTGGACCGTGTCTAAGAGTGAGAGACTAGCAGTAGATGCATCAATCCAGATGTGGCAACAATACTCAATCCATGAGTGAATGGTGGCTTTGTAGAGGTATAAGATACTCAAATACAAGTAATTTTCTAACATGGTAGAGAGAGCCCACCTTTTTTCTAGCAACCTTGGAAATGTCCTCAATGTATTTATTTCAATTCATATTAACTGTGAGTGTTAAGCCGAGAAGTTAAAATGAAAATTGTTATCTGTCATGAAAAGGTTTTTTTGTACTTATGAAAGGAAAGAAGCTTAATTATAATAGTATTAAATGTTACCATCCAATTAGTATCACATATTAAATGAAACAATTTCTTCATTTTGTTCTTGCCTAAAACCTCCTCACCCTATTAAGAATGTGTTTAATAACTTTTTCAAATCACTAAAGGAATCAATTTTATTTATTTTATGTATTTATCCTCCTCCCATGCAAGTTTTTTTTTCAATTTTATTTTTTTTAAGTGGCTAAATTGTTTTTTTTTTTAAATGATTTCATATACACTAATTAATACCTTCTCTCAGTCATAAAAGCATTCTTACTACATTTGTATACAGTAGAACACTGAGATACGGCATTAAAAATTAGTACCAAAATACAGTAGAGTATATAATACACATGTATATAATCAAATAACATTATAAATAACACTGTAAGGCAGGGCAAATACCATAACCAGGGCCCGGACAAACATTGTATTACACATCGTAACTCAAAAAACACCATGCCTTTGGTCCACCATATCCCGGGTTCTACTGTATTAAAATAAATATGACAAGTTAAAATGTTTATAAAAAATAAAAAATTTCTGTTTGCATTTGTAGCAATTTTGGTGCTTGTGCACTATAATGGGATTTCAAATAGATGCATCTTAGGTAAAAACATGATTACTTACGTGTCATGCAGAAATTAATAAACATGACAAAAAAAATGATCGAGTAGACCATCTGCAAGAACTACTTTTTACAAAAATAAACAGAAAATGGCATACTACTAATATCTATTTTGAGATGGTGGATTTAGGTACAATTATTTTACCAAAATTATAGACTGCAGTTATCTCCCCTGGATTGTAAAAGTTTTTCCCATATTATCAAATACGATAAACTATAATTTGATGAATTTTATTTTTTCTGCTTTATCATTTTTCATAATTTTTGACATGACACAAGTACGTAATTGTATTTTTATCCGGAATGCATTTATTTGAAATCCTATTATACTGCACAAGCACCTGGCTTTTGCTATGAAGTCGTTATATTTTCTTTTGCAGAATGCAATTAGTTTGTTGGAAGGCTGAGCAGCTACTATCACCATGGTCAAATTCATTTTTGTTTGCTGTTGAATCCTTAGTGTTATCTGCTTATTTTATTTATTTTTTTATTTTTGCACCTCTTAAATTGTAAATTACTTCAGGTTTCCAGTTTGTTCTGTAAATTGCAACCTGTAACATTCGGACTGAGATAGATCACTGGAGAAGTACCAGTAAATGGGATTTTATTTGAAACTAGCAGTTCAGCCCGGCTTTGCTCAGGCCCTATGTACTGTTCATAATTTTATGTATATATATATATATTAAAAAGTTTTATTTGTGTCCAGGTAACCTACATTTAAAATTTCAAGTGTTTAGACCCAAAATTGGCGCAGGAGTTTGGCAGAGTCTGCAAAAGTCAACTCTTTCAACTTTGACCTCTTGTCAGCCAAATTTTCGCCCAAAAACTGATTAAAAAGCTTGTTGCATGTCTGAATACCCTTTATGTAAAGTTTCAAATATTTAAACCCAAAATTGGCTAAATAGTTTGCTAGAGACTGCAAAGATAAAATTTTTTTAACTTTGACCCCTTGAGAGCCAAATTTCTGGTGGAAAACCAATTAAAAAGCTTGTCCTATGTCTGAATACACTTTATGTAATATTTTAAATGTTTAGACCAGAAATTGGCTGAGTAATTTGGTAGAGACCGCAGAGGTTAATTTTTTAAAACTTTGACCCCAATTTTGACCCCATAACATTTGTTTTGGGCTCAAATCAAATTAAAAAATTTGATCCATGTCAAAGTAACTTACATCTAAGTGTTTAGAACCAAAATTGGCGGAGGAGTTTGGTAGAGTTTTTAAAGGTCAATCATTGAACTTTGACCCCTTGACAGTCAAATTTTTGACCGAAAACCGATTAAAATGATTTTCCAAAATCTCAATACCCCTTATGTCAAATCTCGATTCTGTAGACTGAAAATTGACAGATTAATTTGGTAGGGAAATGTACACACACACACACACACACACACACACACACACACACACACACACACACACACACACACACACACACACACACAATTTTACTTTTACAGATATATATAGATTCATAATAAAATAAAATTAAAATGTGGTTCTTGTCCAGATTTCCTCCTATATTAAAAATAAGAATAAAAATGATGTATGCATGCATGACGGAACAAAAATGTCATATTCCAAAATTTATGTAAATTGATAAAGTAGTTTTATTTTTAACTAAAACAATCAAATTTTATAATTAAGCACAGAGATTGTCTTGCATCACCATCTTGAAGAAACAAGGTCTGATAATTCAACAATAATTCAAACTTGCAAAATCAGTCTCGTAATGTCTATGATTTCCCATTAATCACTTAAAATGGTTAAAAGTGATTTTCTTTATAAAAATAAATTACTTATTCAATCTATGTAATTTTTGGAATATGATTTTTTTCCGTTCCACCACTAGTATGTACATCATAAAGATTTCTCTGTATTTTTGTTTTTTAATATAGAAGAATTCTGAATAACCATCGAAAATGCAATTCAGGGCTAGGAGTAACATACATTAATTCCTGAAGAATACCATAGGTATCTGATAGTTAAATAAAAACAACAATTAATTAATTTATTTTTTTTTTAAATTACAAACCTGAAGTTGCTACTGAGGAAGAACGAATGCCAGGATCTCTGTGTAGAACAATACCTGGAACCGCAAATATTGATGTAGCTGGAAAATAAAATATTTTTAATTTAAATAAAAAACGAAAAAATTGGATTCACAATAAAACAAAACATGTTGAGTATGCAGCTCTGAGTAGAAGCCTATTTTAAAATAACTAAATAAGAAAAAAACTTTTGATTTAAATTAATATAAATTTAGAGAGAAAATAACTGAAGTCAGACACGTTTTTTTAAATTTTTCATGAGTATCAAGGAACAATTCGAATGGCAGCTGAGATGAAATCAAACAATGACGACGTGAGAAAGAAATTTATAGAATTGGCATCCATAGAATGGAAATAGGCACAAACTTTAATAAAGACTTTTCATATCTATCTGCGTAAGTATACTTTGATAATTATGTTTCAGTTTGAAGAAATATGGTATAATAAAATTATGGGGTGTTCGTTCACGCCTGACCTCCATAGAATGGAAATATGTCACAAAGTTTAACAAGGTTTTTTTTTAATATAGATCCACAGAATATTGTGATAAGTGTTTCAGTATGAACAGGCATGGTATAATAAATTATGGTGTTTATCTATTTTATTTTTACTTTCATCATATTTTGCTTTGGTTTTGAAACCCCCAAATTCGAAGCTATCTCTTTACAACCCTTCCTTTTCATAACCTATCATACTTTCGTAAATCAGAGTCCATTTTCTGTAGGCTGTTTTTGAACCAAGTCAACGTCGGGTACTTTTGCTAGTATATATATATATATATATATATATATATATATATATAAATAATAATAATAATAATAATAATCGGCGTTGCCCGGGAGTTTTGAGGTGTAAAAAAAAAAAAAAAAAAAAAAAAAAAAAAAAGTGGTAGTAGGCAGGCAAGCTCAAACCCGTGATGCGAAGGCGGAAAAGAAAGTGAAAGAAAATCTGACGTCTTACTACTACTCCATGATGTGAACGGAAGTGTAAAGCGTTCAAATTTAACGCAGTCAATCAAAAACAAAAGATGGCGTTACATTTTAAACCTGCCACGAAAACAAATTAAAAGACACAAGATAGTTTTTAATGTGGGGGGGAAAAACCAGCTCCCCGAAAAAGAGTGCACTCTGGCAGTATCCAAATAAATAGTAATTGTCTTAGTATGAAGGCTTTCCCCTACATTGACTAAGGACCAATTACAGTTACAGAACATATACTACCTGGGCAAAAGCCAGGCGTTGGCATTCGAATAGTTTCGCTTTATTTATACGAAAAAGACAAACAGCCGACATAAGGGCAAGGTGGGAAGTTTGTTTAACTCGATCAAAAAAAAAAAAAAAGATAGAGACGATGTTCGTTTGCGAATCTGAGATATTACAAGTATGCGAAAACTTCTTGTGGAATCTGACGTGAGAACCCCCAACCAAAAAGCCTTTCATGGACATACACAAATGCTCTCACCCATTCTGCCCTTTACATAATATACTAATGTGGGTACCCAGCGCTTCCTGGGTGTTTTGGGGTGTGTGTTGAGCACAAAAAAAGGTGTTAGTAGGCAGGCTGGCTCGAACTCGTGACAAACTCGTGACGTGTAGGTGGGAAAAAAAGTGAAAGAAAACCTGGCATCTTACCGCTACGCTATAACGTCACAAGAAGTGAAAAGCATTCAAATTCAATCAAAAAGTTGACTTACTAACTAAATACGCAGGTGCAGAAATGAACATTGGCTGAAAGCCAGTTCAGCTTTCCGCCATTTCATTTATTTTTTTCCCCCCACGATGTTTGGGAAACCAAGCTTCCCCCGAAAAAGGTGGAACTCTCAAATGAATAGAATTATCTGATATGAAGGGTTTTCTCAACACTGATCAAAGCTACTTGCTTTCAAGACATCCTCGCACGAAAAGCCGCTGATGGCTTTGCATTGGTGACTTTCGCTTTATTTATATGAAAAACACGCGAAAGGACGGAATAACGTGAATTTTTTAAAAGTCAATGTAAATAAATGTAGATATGACGTCCGTTCACAAATCGTAGATATTATTATCTAGGGAGTATATAAAAAGTTGTAAAAAATACTAACGAAAAAAGCCTTTCTTGGACATATAAAAACACGCGTGGCTGTTTTGCCTTATATATATATTATAACCATTTTATATGAAAATAAGTGGAACAATGTGAATAATTCTTACTTTTATTTAATAAACTAGCAGGGCTACCCAGCATTGCCCAGAGCTATAAAAGTAAATAAAATAAGTGTTTATTTTAAAATGAAGGAATAGGATAAAGGGCTTCCATATTTTTCTCATGATACTAAGGGGAACTAATTATAGATCATATTTAGACATCTCCCTGCGCCTAGCAGCTGTGCTCCAAAATTGATAATGATCGATCTATTAGTTTAGGTGTGGGTTTTAATCAAACAAATATGAAGATTTAATGTTGAAACTTGACCCTGGCTTTATTTAAGATCGCATTCAATTGTATGGTGATGGATTGTGATGAAATAATAATGCTAATATTTGTGTGTGTGTGTGTGTATGTGTGTAGGCCACAGTAAAAATGTGCGTGTGCGTTAGAGAGGAGGAGAAACAGATATCAGATACATATTTTTCTTCAAGTTCAAAGATTAAAAGAAAGTTTAATAAATAAATAAAAGATTCCAACCCTCGACACAATTAAATTGTGTAAAAAAAAAAAAAAAAAAAAATTTGATAATTAAAAAGTAGGTTAAGAAGAAGAAATGTTATCGCATTCTTAGATGCAACAAAATCGAACACACACACAAACACACGCATGCATGAACTAAAATGAATACCATTTGTGAAGGAAAATATGCGCAGTGAGAGATAGAGAGGGGGGAGTAACCCCATTACACACAATATGAATCTCGTCTAATTGAAGGGAACAGCTGTCCGACCACTATGATGTATTTGTATCATACACGCAGACACAAACAAAACAAACTTGTTAACAAAAAAAGAAATAGAAAGGATAGTGTTGTAGTGTATTGCGTGTGTTAAAGGTTTCAAATGTAAGCAAAATGTGTTCAAAGGTAAAAAAAAATTGATCGCAATGGCTGTGTAATTTTTGTTGATGTTTTAAACGACAACAATAGTCAATAGCGTGGTTTAAACTTGGTAAAAGAAAGCAAATAAACTGTTTATGGCACGTTTGTTTAATGATTTTCTCTTGTATTTTTCTATCTTATATAACTGAAATGACCAATGCTTTAAATGAACTTGACTGGGTGGAATAATGTCTCTTAGTGATGCCATATTTTAATGTCAGTAACCGTTCGTTTATAAAGTGAAGAACTAGATTCTGGAATATGAGAATTATCAGAGCTCAGCCAATCAGAATGGATGGACTTTGGTGAGGGAGCCTTTATTATTTATGAAGCAGAAATTGGAAAGATTATGTTAGGTCATGCATGTATGAGCCAGTTACGGTCGGTGTAATCACAGAATCTGTGGAACGTGTAGAATTTGTCCCAGTGACAACAGGTAGCAGTGGTAGGACTAAATATTTAGAGAGAAAAATAGGGACTCCTTCCTGTAAAGAAGTTGCGATTGTGATGGTGTTGCCCATAGAATGCAATGTAGTATTTTATCATCACAACTGAATGTGTCTAAAATAGTGTTCAAAAGCTACATACGATAGTAGCTATTAACCTAGATGTATCAAATTTGTATGTGGCATCTGTTGTTGCAAACCTACAATAGCTTTGTCCAGAGGAGAATTTCTGTAGTTACTTTATTAATATAGAGATGTTCAATATTTAGTTATTGTAGCTGTTAATTTTCTTTTTTATGTGAAACATTCTTAGAAGTAAATAAACATTTTTTTACAGAAAAGTATAATTTTTACATCAATAATAATAATAATAATAATAATAATAATAATAATAATACAAATACTACTAATAATAATAAGTTGCCTAAGAATGTGATAAATTTCTTCAGTTAAAATATCTGTTGGAAGTTGTTTCATTGGAGAAACCAAATCTATTGCCGTCCAGAAAACGGGAAGTAATGCAACAATGAAATGTCTCTGAGAAAATGCCGAAATGCCACAATAAATCATCATATTCGGTTTAACGTTCGTTTTATATGATATCATGTGTTGGCTGGTTTTTGGAAATTGATTTCCAAAACTAGTTACTTCCCACATGGAAATTCTATAGCAAGACATACTCTCTCCAATGGTTTACAGACCTGTGCAGCTGTTATTGATCAGAGGCAGGAAGTATTCCACTAATTCAATCATCATAAGTCAACTCTAAATAGCCAGAAATTTCTAGCATAAAGAAATCTTTGTAAGATTGTAATAGCCACAGCTGTGTATGTATATGGAGATGACCAGACGACACATGAAGTCATGGAAATTAGGAGCTCATGATTTCTGGAAAATCTACAAAAGTGTAATACATAATAGGCAATCTGCAATTTTCTAACTACAATTATGCCGTCTGATAAAACTAAATTATTTGTCCAGTGGTTCGCCTTCAACTCCACCTTGGACTATGTAAACCACTCCCTCCCAAATTTCTCATTGCAGATTGTAGCCACACTTGATTACCTGATCATCACCCCTTTCCATGACACCTTGACACCTCTAAAGCATGTGGATCTGATCTTGCCCCTGTTACAGTAATGAAAAAAATGCTCTGCTGAGCTACTTCTCACCTCTCCAAAAAAAAAAATAACTAAATAAAAAATAAAAAAATAAATAAACAATAATACCTTGCCGAATCTTGCTTTCCTGATAGCTGGATAATTGCCTTCCTAGTAAGAGTATTAAATAATTTTGATGAAATAACCGACCCTATCAGTCCATTCTTGCCCTCTGATTAAAGACTCCAAAATTTTAGCAATGATCGCATGATAACGGTTGTTATATCTAATATCTTTGGCAGGGTCTGGCATAAAGATCTGATGAAACTTAATTTGTATAGAATTACTGGATGAATATTTAATATAATTAGATCCTTCCTAGCCAAAAGAAAGATCTAGATGGTCCTTGACGGCTGCACATTTAAACATGATATTAATGCAGGTATGATGCAGAGGAGACTTGGACCTCTATCATTCCTGGTATGCATAAATGACCTTCCTAATGAAATTGTGTTCGAGGTGGGAATATTTGCTGATGATATCATACTCTATTCTTGATGAATACACACATATTCAAGGCAATGGCTAGATCCTTAGAAAATGACCTCCAGTATGTGGTTGAATGGAAACAAATGGATGGTAACATTTAATGCTACTAAGAGAAAGCTTCTTTCCTTTAACAATAACCAGAAACCTTTTCAACTACTGATTGCCATGGTTAATAGCACCCTACTTGAGAGTCAGACATTCAAACTTCTCAGCCCTTCATTCACAGGTAACGTGAATCGAACAAATATGTTGGTTTTGTTTTGTTTTACGGCATATCAACCTTTATTTTTGGTCATTTGATGCCGATTACAGTGATTTAGATTTTTTTTTTTTTTGTATAAACTATTTAAGCTCATTTTGTAGATAAAGATTATATTTTTTAGTATAAGTTTGCTTTTTTAAGAAATGTCAGTATTGTCTTTGGATTCACTTTCTCAAAAAGTTCCCCCATGCTGTTGACATCGTAATATTTACAAATATGTTGGAGATACTGCTAAAGTTGCTGCAAAGAAGGTGGGCTCCCTCTAGTAAGCTAGAAAACTTATCACACCTGCTAGTATCAAATATATCTATATCTATAATGCATGAAGTATTGTTGCTACTTCTGGGCTGGTGCGCCAACCACTAGTCTCTCCCTCTCTTGGACTGAGTAGAAAAAAAAATGTTTCAAATTTGACAGGTCCCACAGTGTCCAAATTCAAGATCCATTGCTCAATGTTTCAATCTTGTGCCCCCAAAACTTTGCTACTTTGATTCTCCCTCAGCATCAATATACTTGACTAACTTGACAATCAGTTAAATCCCATTATTAATGTAAAGATTAATTCAAAAAAGTACTTTAAAATTTTATACACTTTTCTTTTTTTACTTTTTGAAATAATATTGTTATAAACTGGTAAGTTTACAAAAAAGGATTACAATACATGGACAAATAAAATGGAAAATGAACAATAGAAGGATTTACAAAATATGTTTTTAATTTTATTTTGTCTTCATAAATAATTTCACTATTTCAAATGTGCTTTCACAATAGTTTGATTATCTTTCTTTGCAGTCAAAAATTTAAAAATAAGAGAAGATAAAGATTTTTTTTTTAAAGAAAAAAGAAAAAACTTACTGTCAGGAATTTTATGAACACTAGGTCCTAAAGATTTGAAGAATGGATGCTTTAAAGCTTCAGCAGCTCCAACTCTCTTCCGTGCTTCATACTAGAATTGAAAAAGAAACACTAGTATATGCATGGGTAAAAAGAAGTATAAATATAAATGACTAGACAAACCTGAGATTGATTATTTATTTGCTTCAAATTTTGTCCGAATATTTTACTTGATTGCTAATTGTATTTATTTTTATAACCGCTTTCAGCATTCTTATGAGGGTTGTTCCAAAAGTAATGTGGCTTATTTTTATTCCGCCGAAATGGATCAGAGTAGACTGCAAGTTGCATTTTTATGATGACTAAACTTATGCAGTCAAAACCTGAGAGTTTAATCTCTCTGTTGTAGATATTGATGGTGTGAGACTAAAAAAGAAGCCCCTGTCATAGACGTGCATCAGAAGCAGGGACGCATCATTTACTTTCGGGTAAAAGTGCATTGAGAATGGTGGTGACTATGTAGAAAAATAAATTCTGGAGCACAAAAGGTTGCTATTTTTAATTGTAGGTTTTTGGAGCTTTTCAACCTTTTAAATTAAAAAAAAAGAAGGTAGCTTTACTTTTAAAACAACACTCATATATGTATGAGGTGCCTTCAATAAGTTTCCAGACTTTTTCGAATGGACACTTTTATTGACAGTACTCACATGAAACTCTAGTATATGATAATTACCCCAGGAATGAAACAAACATTTTTGTTTAGCTTGCCATAAGTATAACTACTACTAACCTTTACCCAAGTATTGAACACTGTTTAAATAAATATTGAAAAAAAAAAAAAAAAAAATATATATATATATATATATATATATATATATATATATATATATGTAATACATTATTTTCTATTATGTGTATATGCATGAAACAGTGTGTGCGTATGTATATTTATATAAGAGAGAAGAAAAAAGGCTTTAAACCCAAGTATGGTTAGTTGAATTCAACCATGACAATATGATACATGATTTTTAACTTTCTAAATACTTTAAATTAATATATAGTAGAACTCCATTTCTTTAAATTATTATAAAATCAAATCAAATTTTTACCACATTTAAAAAATTTCATTTTGTAATCTGTTGAATCAAATAAAAGCCCACTGGAGCTTATAAGCATTTCTATTCTTCATTCTACTGTTATGGCTTAGTTTTAGGAATTAAGCCCCTTATTTGTAAACCGGAAAACATTCTTAAATCTATTTCTTATTATTTTGTCATTCTTGCATGAAGACACAATAACTTATCTTAGAGTTAAAGCAGGGACGGCAACTTTACCTTTACAGAAAAGAGACCACGTCATTGTCCTAACATCTACCAATTTGAATAAATCATGAAAACACAATATAAAATATTTTCTTTCGACAAAAATGATTGCACAAGAACGTGTTTCCATGGAGAATACTCCAGAGAAATTCTCTTCAGCAGCTTTTTCACTTTTTATCTTCCCTCTTCCAAATATCAGCTCTTTGATTACAATCATGCAGAAAATCAATTCTTCTGATAGAGAACTTCTGAAGTCTCAACAGAATATATCTTTTCTAAGACTGTGTATTTTGAGATAATCTTTTCCTGGGTTGACCGATGAATGTATGATATTTGCAAGGATAAATGTATCAAAACAGTGTCCCAGACAAGTGTTTTCTGTTCATTTTTTTTTTTTTACAGAAAATGATTTATACCATGATGATGTTTATTTCTCTATGAGAGGAAACCTAAATGCCCTGAAACTACATTTACAAGCAGCATGACTGAAAAGGAGCAAAGTTGACAAGACAATGATTGAAAAACAAACAACACAAGCATAAATGATAGTGATAATTTCATAACGACAGTTGCCATTAAGAAGCATTTCAGTTGCTGACGGGGCTCTGTTTGCTTTTCGTGGCGTGCTGATTATAATGACATTAAACTCGACTTTCACATAAACCTTTGGTAAAAATTTGCAAATTAAATATTCACGTTTACCTATCCAGCCCAAAACCCAAACTTAAATAATTTTAATAAATCCCTATTAACAACTTTGATCCTTTAAGTAACACGTCTTAGCAAAGTCTATTCGATATAATAGACCAACAAATCAAACATGAGAACTGAACAGAAATTACTTACCACTAAAAACCTTTCCAGTAGATCCAACCCATCACCATCTAACCTGAAAAAAAAAAAAAAAAAAAGAAATGTTAACAAATATGAATAAATTGCAACATTAAATATTACAAATAACTCTGATCTCCTAAGCTATCCGGAATCATATCCATGAACTAAATGAGTAAACATTTGAAAATATCAGATTTTATGCCAAGATGAGTGATACAGGACCCACGTTGAGAAAACCTGCAAGAAGCTATCGATGTGTAACAAACAACCTGCTCTCGACAGTTATTCGAGGGTTGAGGCATAGATGCAACACCTGTCAGTTTTAGTGCTGTGCTAGTCGATTGCTGAATACTGTGTGCCAGCATGGGCTCGTTTCAATCATGCTGCAAAGAGTGAGGTCAGGCTCAACAAGGTATGCAGAACGATTACTGGCAATCTCAAATTGACAAATCCACCATTTGTCTACAGACTGTCCAAAATCACTCCACTGCAAATTCATCAAAATGACAAGCAGACCAACAACAATCGCTATCCCCTACATGGACATTAAGAGGTGATGCAGCGATAACCATCTTGCAAGAGCTTTACAACCATCACAAATCTTGGAAAAACACCACTAACGTCCTTTGCCTGCTTTGGTGGAATGAGTTTGTCAACGACGACAACAATGAGGCTCTTCTGGCACCGAAAGAAGATTTACCAGCGGGATCTGAACTCATACAGAAAGACTGTAGCGTTCAATCTGACCCGAGTGAAGTTTGCCAAAACACAAGATAACCTGCATAAGTGGAATTATGTACAGGACGCTCAGTATCCCTGTGGTGGAGACTATTGCACACATTTTCATGAACTGTCCTGAGTGAGGCATGCTCTGATGCAGACCTGAAAGATGCCTTGGACACTGCATGACAATGGATCTCGAGATGGAGCAAAACGATATGATGATGATCAGATTTTATTTCAGCCAAATGCTTAACATTTTTAAATTTGAAATCATTTGAGTGATAGACTCTAAATTTTCTAAACAAGTAAAAACAAACTAAAAAACAGAATTCAACAATTATAACATCATATAAACATTTCATTTTAGAATATACATAAAAAGAACTTGTATTTTCTATTATGATCTTATTGAGGACAAGTAATTTCTGAACGATTTGACTGATTATGTTATCTAATGTATAAAGTTATCAAAGTCAGACTACAACAGCAGTTAAGTTGACAAATGAACTTTGCATTTGACTATCCAATTTTCATTTGTTATTGTTGTACCGTGTTATTGGCAATATAATAATATACTTTATAATATAATTTATTTTGAAAAATTATTTTGCCCAATCCAAATGACTGCTAATATAAAACATTTTTAAATAATCACCTAAAAATAAAAATCAACAAGGAAGATAACTCATACTAAATTTAAGATAATAATAGTTATCTACCTTAAGTTTCAAAATGTTGAAACAAATAAAAGTTAAGAACCAAAATGACTTAACTACACCCCAGGCAATTCTGGGTAGGTACAATCGATAAAGTAAATGTTCAATAATAAGGTTGGTTATAAAATAAATTCAAATGGAAAAAAAAACATTGATACAGCAATATTTTCCAACGTTCTAATCATTTAGACTTCAACCAAATTTTCCACGCAAAGAAAATCCTTATTAAATATAAATTTAATTCTTGAAAGAAAATAGTTAATCGTTTATGATCTTAATTTTGATGTAGATGATTAAAAAAATATTTATTGCTAATTTTAGATGGTGATATACTGAATGTAAGCAATGGACAGTTGCAATCTGGAGATATCTGGTATCTACCCAGATACTGAACTAATAGGTACAAGGCATGTTTGAATCAATTTCCACTTTATCTATGATGTTATATTCATTTATTTACATGTGGCAAGGTATCAAGTTGCTTTCAAAGACACTTTTGTAATCTTAAATATTTTTATATTATTTTTAATAAGATGGTATTTACCTTGGAGCAAAGTTCAACAATGGTTCTGGTTCGTAATAAGGAAAGTTATAGGACTGGAAATCTTCATGAGTAGAAATACCCGGAAAGGTGTCCTCTTTGGGAGTTCCTAAAATTTTGAAAATTAAATGCAATTCATCCTCAACTGCTGAACCTGGGAACAGCGGCCGTCCACATGCCATTTCATAAAATATACAACCAACTCCCCTGGAGAAAGACAGAAAAAAAAGAAAAGAAAATTTAAAATGGATTTATCAAATACATTAATAGGTACTTATTGTACCATGCTGTAATAATAGCATTATTATTTAGAAACCCATTCTTAACATAGAGGGGGGAGAGTGTTTTTTTTAAACTATTCTGTACTTTCATCTAATAATTTTATCATAATAATAAAAAAAGAAATCTTAAAACTTGCAAATACTATTTTTAAAAATAGCACAATACAATATGTGCATAAACACCTATAAATAAAATGCTCAAATTAAAGAATAAAATAACAAATAATTATTTGAAAAATAAAAATAAAAAATGGAAAACAGTTTCTAGATATTCATTTTACAAATGAGAAATACACATTAGGTCTGCATAAGCCTTTCTTTATATATGTGTGTATAAGTAAATAAAAGAAACAAGATGAAACAAGCGAAAGTGAGATAATTACTTACCACATATCTATAGGGGTGGAGTATTCTGTTGATCCCAATAGAACATCTGGCGGTCGGTACCTGAGATGAAAAGAGAACAGAGCTTAAATAGAAAACAACTCAAAGCAAATAATTAAATTTCATAAAGTCAGAAAAAAAATTTTTTTTTTCTATTGTAGTAATCACATGACTTTTAAAAAAGTTTTTTTTTACAATTTCATCCTAAACATGGCACAGTGCCACTTTGATGTAGGGAATTACTATGAGGGATATAAGTTGCAGGGGTACTATGTAGGGAGTTGAGCAGCTAGATTTCTGTTTACATTACACTTGAACTTTTGCATGTTAGTATAATTGGGAAAGCAGGAATCCAGAAGGGAGTTCCAAAGTTTAGCAGTTCTGGAGAAGAAACTATTAGAGCAAAAGGCTTTCTTACATCTAGGGATCTCTACTGTGTAGGAGTGGGATTTTGCTGCTTGTTAGGTTTGTCGGGAGTATTTACGTTGGTACAAGGGCTTGTAGTTCATTGGAACATCCACCATTAAAATACTTATACTTATAGAACAGGCAGAGGGATGCAACATTTCATCGACGGGACAGAGGTTGAAGATTAGATGACAGTTCAGGACCTATCAGGTGAGCAACTCTCTTTTGAATCTTGTCCAGGAGTGAGAGACTAGTAGGAGATGCACCAGTCCAAATGTGACAACAATTCTCCATACATGGGCGAATAGTGGCCTTGTAGAGGTACAGGATACTTTCAGGCATAAGTAACTTTCTAGCACAGTAAAGAGAGCCGACTTTCCTCGCAGCAGCCTTGGCAATGTTCTTGATGTATCTGTTCCAACTCATGTTCCCTGTGAATGTTAGTCTTAGGAGTTTGAAAGAAATACTTTCAGGTAATGTATCTTGTGGTTGAGAAGGTTTCTTGTAATTGTTGAAGGAAACAAGCTTAGTCTTGGCAGCATTGAATGTGACCATCTATTTTTGTCCCGATTTCACTACTGATTGGAGGCCTTTCTCTAGTGTTTCTGCCATTTTCTTAGATATGTGTTCATTTGTTTTCCCCTTGTGTCTGTTATATAGCATGGTGTCCTCAGCAAATATACCCATCTCAGAGACAATTTTATCAGGAAGGTTATTTATGAATATTAACAACAATAAAGGTCCAAGGATAGACCCCTGAGATACACACTGGTACTTTATGTACTATTTTCCTTTGCTGTAAATAGATTTTACCAGGAAGACATGGACCGCATCAATTGTTGAACTACTTCTAACAGTATCCACACAAATTGTTTTGTCTGCCTAACAAGTTGGAGCTAAGACATTGTCTGATGAAGATGTATTCCTTTAGCTTTTCAAACTCATCCATAACATAATAAATCTATCAAGTTGCATTCCACTCTTTGTTAAGATTAATTCTTAGGTGTTTTTAATTCCTTTTGAGCACAGCACAAATAAAAGGCATTTCTATATAAACTTCAATATTTTCTGCTGTCATCTATTATTTTGTTTTGTTTACCTCTTATATTTTTATAAGTACAGTTTTTAGTCCATTTTTGTGTAATTTTATAGGATCAGTTTTGTCTCTATTATTATAGAACTCAAGTTGTTAAGGTTTGCAATGGCTCAAAATAAAAACCAGTTTGAAGGCCAGAATGATTCTATAAACCCCCCCCTTTTTTTTGTTTACTTGTTTTTATGTGTAAGAATAAAAAAGGGATGATATATATATATATATATATATATATATATATATATATATATATATATATATTAGTGTTGGGATGATTAATCGGAAAAATTGAAACTTTTGAGGGTATTGGAATCAGAAAAAATTGTGTATTTTCAAATACCAAAAACGATTCTTTTAATTATCTTTTTATTTTACTATCATTTCAGCGTTGCATTGCCCGGGTGTTTGGATATATATGCTGAGCAAAAAAAAAAAAAAAAAAAAGTGGTAGTAGGAAGGCAGGTTCGAACCAGTACCCGCAAAGGACAAAAAGAATGGGGTAAAACCTAACGTTTATGCTGTTATGACCACCGCCAAACCGGAAGCAACATTTTTAAAAATTAAGGTTAGAAAATCTAAAGGAGAGGATAACTTTAAAAAATATTGACGAAAAAAGTGACCCCCCTCCCTGTAGAAAAGTTCCTAGGGGAAGATATTAATGTTTTTAGCCAATTTTTCGATATTTATCGTATGAAAGGTCGAACTTTAAAACGATACTGATCTTGGTAAAATCCGTCGCCTCTATTGAAAGTTTAAGGCAGACATGCAAACAGACATACATACATACATTTATATATTGATAACTAAAAATTTTCAACCCAAACTGATGAAAAAGCTTGCCCTATCTCTGAATATCCTTTATGTAAAATTTCAAATATTTAGACCAGAAATTGTCTGAGTAATTTAGAAGAGACCGCAGAGGTCAATTTTTTTTAAAACTTTGACCTCTATTATGACCCCTTAAAATTTATTGTTTTGGGCTCTACTCAAGTTATTAAGTTAGATCCATGTCCAAGGAACCTATATCTAAAATTTCAAGTGCGTAGACACAAAATTGTCGGAGGAGTTTGGTAGAGTTCTCAAAGGCCAAATCGTTGAAGTTTGACCCCTTAATCGTCAAATTTCTGGCCAAAAACTAATCACATCGATTTTCCCAAATCTCAGTAACCTGTATATCAAATTTCGAGTCTGTAGACTAAAAATTGATAGAGTTATTGCGTAGGGAAATGTACTCAGACACACAGACACACACACATACAGACACGTTCACTTTTATATATATATATAGATTTGATTTTGTTAAAAACAAAATCTTCCATTGCTAGTAATAATAAAATAATAAATATTTATTGATTTTAAAGTACCAGTAAAACTAAAATCGATAGATCACCCCCAACAAGTTTGTTTTTATGTTTGATGAAATATATGCACATTTAACATGCGTTTTTACAATAATTGAGAAAAAATAACAACTTCATAGTTAAATATTTAGAGAATTATAAAGAATCGGAATCAGTATTGTCTTACACGTATAAAAAAAATTCACAGCTAACACGGACTTAATCTTTATCTTCATTGTCACTATATTAATTTATTATAAAATGTTCTCTACTCACCATAGCGTAACGACTTCATTTGAATACGTTTTTGTAGGTATAGATTTTGCTCTTGCAAGTCCTGTTAAAAGAAAAAAAAAAAAAATTAAGATTTATATAAATATTATTTCATGCATGGAAGAAAAAAATACTATTATCTTATATCTACTATCAAATAATTTAGATGTTTGTTTCTTTTTAATGAAATCAATGTATTCCTGGTTTTCCAAGCTGAAGCTCCTATCACATTGCCATAGTATTGCAGCCCTCTGCTTGTTTTACAGGTACTTCCACAAAACATGACCTCATGAATTTAGTGCATTTGTATCCCCTTAACAAATATATTGTTGACACACTTCGCTAGCAACAAAATCCCACATCTTTACTTTAATGGTTCCTAAATGCTGAAAGATTGCTTACTCTGATAGCTTCTTCCCTTGGATTGCTTGCCTTTAGAATTTAATTTTGCATTGTTTCCTGAACTGTATTAAAATGCAGGAATTTAAATGTAATGCTAACAAACAAAAATATCTCGGCCCCCTATCACAGTAGGCGTTGACACTTCAGTGGCTGTATTCTTTGTTTGCTCTGTAAAGAATATCAGGTTATTTTCTGAGAATTTCAAGTTTTTTGGAAATAAGGGAGATATTTCTACTGATATTTTTGCAATAGTTTAAAAGCTCTGATTGGTATAGTAATAAATTCCTAAGTATGCTTTTAGAATTGCAAACCTTTTTAAGATAAACTCCATTAATCGGGTATTATGCATGTCAAATGTCAGCTTCCTCATGGCAATGAACTGAAGTACCCTCTGGAAATGCTGGACAAATCTTCAGACCCTACCACCAAATTTGAAAAATAATAAAAATGATTCTGAGTAGGGAGAAGGAGTTCCCATTCATTCCCTGGCAATGCTGAATATGCCCATTGTTTTACTAAAAATTTAGAAATCTGCTATCAAATAAAATTAGTTATTTTTAAACTCAGAAGACAAAGTTATAGTTCCCTACTGAGTATTGTATTGAGAGTAATATTTTTTTTAAAACTAGAGGGTCACTGCTTATCATGATGCAAGAGTAATATTGTTTTCTGTTTTTTTTAGTTAGAGGTTACTGCTTATTAAGACCCAAGACTAATATTATTTTCTGTTTTTTTTAGCTAGAGGGTCACTGCTTATCAAGACCCAACGGCCACACAAGAATAAGGACTAATTAGTATCGGGTAGACTGTGAGGTAACACCTTGATGATCAATAATGGTGAAACTTGGGTAGGGTTCAATTATTAAGAGGACGGCTTAACAAGAACTTATTTATATTAGATTTGAAAATGTTATAGTCAGCTGGAAAGCAGCCATGCGGTACTGTGTTTCACAAATAGGCAGTTATAGGAAAGACAAGTTCTAACTAGAATGTGATTTAAGTAAAAAAAAAAAAAAAATATATATATATATATATATATATATATATACATATATATATAAAGTGCTTACCAAAATCTGCTAATTTTAATTCGCCACGGTCATTAATTAGTAAGTTTTGAGGTTTCAAATCTCTATGTAAAACACGCCGTCTGTGGCAGTAAGCTAAGCCACGTAACAATTGAAACAGGAACAACTGTAATGAAAAAGGAAAAAACATAAGTAAATATATCTAATTTAATTAAAAAAAAGAAAAGAAATTGAAATTTTTATCTTTCAAGTTTCCACTTTTAATAATGTTACAAGTGAATAGAGTTTTAAAAAGTTATTTTCATTTTCTTAGCTAGAATTCATACAAAGTTATAGAGCAGACAGGCAAATATAAATAATTGTTTTAGCATAAAAACTATACATAACATGCATTGGCAAGCAGTGTTTTAGTTGTATTTGTTTGTTTTTTAAACTATACCATGTTCTGTTCCACACAAGAGGAAGTACCTGTATTAATGTATACAGAGTTCCTATTTACTTAGCTTTCCACAAGGGCAAAATTAGATACAAAGTCGATTTTTAATGTTGGAAAAATCCAGATCCTCAAAAAGAAGTACTCTGGATTGGAACAAAAAATTAAAATTGCATCAGTCTAGAAGGCTTTCTCCTTTAGTGACCAAGCATAGAAAAGATTAAGTATAGTAGCAAAACCAATGCAAAAAAACAAAAACAAAAAAAAAACAAAAAAAAAAACTGGTGGGCACTTCTACATTATACAAACGCAAAATATTGAATTTCAAATGAAACTTATGGTATCTATGTAATTGTCAGGTTTCAAATAGTAACATATCCAAAAATTATGAAAAACGATAAGGTAGAAAAATAATTCTTAATGAAGAAAGAAATTTGTGAAAGGAAATGAAATCACTATATTGCGCTTAGTAAAAAAGAATGTTAACAGGGGAGATAATTAAGTTGTTGCTTACATGATGTAACAAATGTAATTCAAAATGCCGGACAAAATTTATTTCCCATATAAACTTTATTGAAAACAGTTTTTCATTAATAATCATTTTTCTACCTTATCGTTTTCCATATTTTTTGATGTGTTACTATTTGTGACCTGACAATTACATAGGTACTATTTGTTTTACTTGAAATTCAATATTTTTTCATTTGCATATATAGGCCTAATATAGAAGCGCCAGCCAGTGTTTGTAATTTATACAAAGTTGTGCCCCGCCACCTCACAAGATCATGTCCGTATAAAAATAATCCCATTCCCAATTAGATTAGCGTGATACCCTTTCAAATGGCAAATTTATTTTTTAACATGGAAAAGATGTTTAAAAAATTAATTTAAACTGGACATAGATTCATATGTGAGCATCATAAGAGATATCACAAACATGTAAAACAAATGCTAAACTGAATATGAATTATAAAACGAATCAGGTTAATGTGTAAAAATGTGTAAATATTGTGAAGTTTCCATCAATTTCAACTTGTAATATCTTATTTATTTTGGGGGATTATTTTGATAAAATTTGAATGTCAACAAAATTTAAGTTTTTTGCTTTATAAATATACCATTCTTTCTCTGATGCAATAGCTGTTTATATTTTTTCAGGTTACCTAAAGTTAAGTTACTATTTTTAGTGACAGCCAATTTATTTTTTAATGTTGGTGTTTTTCAACTTGATGTGTGTGATATTGTATGCCTATGCATACAAAAACAGCTCCATTTCAAAGAAAGAGAGAGACACTCACCAATATGGTGTGACAGTTTTAAGTTGTCTTTCATGAAAACAAATCCAAGTTGAAAACTTGCATCAATTAAATTTTTCCTTTATTATCAAATTTTGTTTCCGACTGTTTTTACACGTTCCAAATTAGTTTCTTTTTATTAATTAACACTTAAAAAGAAAAATCACTCTTGATCTCTATTGTGCTACAAATCATTAAGATTAAATGCGTTAAATCTTATATAAACAGTCAAAGTTATGCTAATTTGTGCTTTTTGTATATATTTTTTTTAAAAACTTGTTTGATAGACTTTTTTCCTCAGTTGACAGTGGTAACACTCTAATGGTTAATAATGGCAGAGGTTACCTGAATTCACTCCATCCACTACTAACTCTTGCAACCACACTCGCACCTGCTCCACTCTGTGCTCCAATGTTATCACCAAGGTAATAAAACTTTGCCAACATCAATAGCTTTGCCATTCAAATATGCTTGGTCCACATCTGATTTCTCATCCATGTCCATCACGTTACACTTGTATGTAAGCTGATTATCCACAACCTGCCAGTACTTCCACTGCACTTCTTGTGCACCCAATGTTTACAGATATCACAAAATTTGAATTGCTTTCCAAACTTTCGGGGAAGTTTTTCAACACTACAATCACTGATCATTACTTTGGTCTCAGTAGCATTCACTCTCAGACTTTTATTTTCCAAATCTTACATTTAATAAGTAAATCTTCCATTTCTTTTAAAGATAATACGACTAGTCACATGAGATAACATACCGTAACATTTGTCATACTCATGATGTTCCCGCAGTCATCCATGTATTGTTTGAGATCCTTTTCCTGTAAATAATAGAAACAAGTATTAGATGTTGCTTAGATAAAAAACAAAATTATTTGAATTGTAATCTACAATCATTTAAGCAGTTCATAGGTCATGTTAGAAATATCAAAAGTAACTATTCCACAGCACCTCACTTCAAACACCTTATTTGACGCGACCATCCACCATCACCTTACCTAACCAACACTAGGAGTCCGCTCTCTTCAAAGAATAAAGTATCCTTTCTTTCTCTTTTGATCATACCTATGTTAAAAATCTTCTTGTGGTGACTATTACTAGGCCAGATACACTTATAGTTTGCTATAGACAGCTACACCCTCATATCATGTTCACCGCTCTCAAACTTATTATCATAAAGATTTCAACTGGGAACATTTTCCTACTTTCTAAGATTATATTTGAACTTTATATATTTTGAGCATATATAAAATTTTTGTATTGTTTATATGTGCTTTTCATATTTTACTTTTGAGTATATATATATAAAATTTTGGCACTTCTTTGTTAGAAGAGCAAAAATCGAAATATTAAATTTCAACTAAATCCAATGGTATTTATTTATGTCATGTCACAGTAATGAACATACCCAAAAATTACGAAAAATGATAAGGTAGAAAATTAATTATTAATGAAAAACAGTTTTCGAAGACAATTAGCAAAATTAGAGTTTTGCTAAATTTTCAAAGTTTTAAGAAAATAATTACCTCCTTTATTACAATTCAAACTCTTTAATTTCTTTTTTTTAGCAAAACTAATTTCACTAATTGTCTTCGAAAAGTATTTTCATCAATAATTAATTTTCTACCTTATCATTTCTCAAAATTTTTGGATATGTTCATTACTGCCACATGACAAGTAGATACCATTGAATTTACTTGAAATTTAATGGTTTGATTTTCGGATTGCGCTATTATAATGAAGCACCAAAATGTTTGTATTGTTCAAATGCGCTTTTTGTATTTTCTTATTTCTGTTATATTTAATTAACTATTGAAGGTGAGATATCTTTTACGAGGCTATATTCTAAAAACTCTCATTTGATGACTCATCAACTACATGAGCATGTATAAAAACCATTGATATATCTTTCTTCATTTAATTTAGGGATATTCAGGAATATTTCATAGTGAAAGATGGTGGTTTTTGTTATAAATTATGTTTAATTTAAAGACAATCTCATGAAAAGAAAAAAGAGACAGAAGTTTAACAGAGAATGAATTAGAACGCTTATGTTTATCATTTAAAAATTATATTCAAAGGAGTCGGATTGTTTTTTTTTGTCAATAGATTCCTTGAATTTCAATGTCTTTTCATAAGACTCTTTAAGTTGAAGTTTTAAATCTGAGACAGTTTCTATAATCCAAATCATGTAATGGATTTTGATCAAAGATGTTTCTACAAAGCTATATACCCAACCGGCTCCAATCATTTGATGATTTTTCAAAGTACCACCACACAGACATGTACAAAAACACCCATAAATTCATGAAAAACTAATTTTCTCACATTCTATTAAATTAATTTTGATTCTTGTCCAGAATTCCCCCATATTAACAAAACAAAAGCATAAAAAAATCTGTATGATATGCGTATGCATGACAAAGCGAAAATATCATATTCCAAAAATACGTCAATTGATAAAGTAGTTTTATTTTAAACTAATAAAATCAAATTTTATGAGTAGCAGACGAAACGTTGTGAAAATCAAACTCAAGATGAGAACAGTAGTCTGATGAATAATAATATGATTGATCAAATAGTTTTAATTTTATAAAGAAAACCAGTTTTAAGCGATTAATGGAAATTTATAGACATTACAACATAAACATAGTAAGTTTGAATTGAGTTATCTCCCTTCGTTTATATATATATATATATATTTTTTTTTAGATGTTTTCAAAATGGAAGACAAGTCGCTCTTGTTTATTATAAAATTTGATTTTCTTATTTAGAAGTAAAACTTACTTAAGTTTACTTAATTTTCAGAATATTATATTTTTGCTTTATAACAGGTATGTCCACCATACAGATTTAAAAAAAAAATTTTTTTTTAAATATAGGGGAATTCTTGATAACTGTTCTGGGCTATTCGTTCTGATCTGTGTTGACTAGACAATATCTAGCAGTATCAGATCAAATTAAGATGTGAAATTTATCATGAAAATCCTCTACAAAAATGTACATATTTTATTCATTGTAAATAAAAAAGTCATATATACTCACCAAATATTCAAAGACTAGAGTAAGAGACTTATCTGTATGAATTATGTCATGTAATGTAACAATGTTTGAATGCTTTAACTCTCTCAACAAGGACACTGAAATCAGATTTAAAAAAAGGGAAAAGTTAGAAAGGAAATTGTTCAAAACAAAAACAAAAAATGAGGAAGAAAATTATAAAGAATGAAAAATAAATCTTATTTTTTTTATACATCGGAAACTATTTTGGGTGCTTGTGCAGTATAATAGAATTTCGAATAAATGCATTTCAGTTAATAAACACTATTACATACTTACCTGTCATGTAAAAATTAGCATAAATTCCAAAAATTATTACAAATATTGGTCACACAATTCTTCCACATTAAAAACATATATTATAGTCAGCTAACATACTTCTTAACGTGGTTGCTACTGAAAGCGGTAACAAGGCAAATCAGTTTCTTCACTTTTATTGTTATTCAGTATTTCTATTGTAAAGTAATTTATTGAAATAAAACATAAGAAAAAGGGCATTATTGAAAAATATACAATAAAAATTAACAAAATTATACCAATAAAAGTAACATAATTAGTCTTTATTGGCACTTTTAATAACAAAATTAAAAAATAAGTTTTTATTTTATTTGAAATCTTATACGAAATATGTTTATGAAATTATAAAAATATGTGTTGTATTTGAATTTTAAAAATAAGCTTTTTATTTGAATTTATACAATAATATGTTTGTGAAAGTATAAAAATAAAATTATTGAAATCAAAATAACAAAATTTCAAACATCATAAAAAAAAACGTATCCAATACATAATATTTCCAAAATAGTTTAAAAAGATTTTTCAATAAATCTTTAAAAAAAATTAAAAAATGAGTGCAAAATAATTTTCAAAATGAATAAAACTAATTTCAATAATTTTTAATTAAAATAAGATAAAAAAAAAACTCTTCAATGTTTATTAAATAAAAGAAGAATGATCGAAAAAATGTAATAAAATGAGTACATGCACAGAGGAGATATAGGTGTGAGAGAACCCCCCACCCCCCGAAGGAACCGATTTGCCTCGTCACTGCTTTTGGTAGGAGCACTGTCGGAAGTTAGGAAGTACGTTAGCTGAATATAACAAAAACTTGGTAATTTGATAAATTCTATTTTGATTTTGTAATTCTTTTTCTACTGGATCATTTTCTGTAATTTTTGGAATTCATGCTAGTTTCACTATGACACAAACATAAGTATATGATAATGTTTTTAACTGAAATGCATCTGTTTGAAATTCTATTATACTGCACAAGTACCCTATTTTGATTAGAGTAATGAAGAAATTATATAGCAATAGTTGATAATACAATTAATGCTTGCTATGAAAAAAAAAAGAAAACGTCTGTATTACCTGACATTAAGATTAGAGATCAAAGATTACAGGTTGTGTATTTTGTTCGTACAATGTTTATGCTAAAATATTTTATGAAAGAATTTATTTATTCTTAAAATCTTTTACAATAATTGCAAGTAATTAATAGAGTGGATAATTTTGTTCAATTTCATTGAGATTGAGAAAAAAAAACAAAAAAACAGCATATTATATATAAAAAACAACAAAACATTAAAAACTTCCAGACAATGCTGGGTAGGTGTAGCTAGTATATTATGAATTTGTGAAACGTTAGTCATTAACTATGAACATAATTTAAAACCAACAAACAATTGATAGAATAAGTACTTAATAATAATAATAAAAAAATCAATAAATTATTGGTGGCTATCATAGTAATGAAAAATGTGCAAAAAATTTAACATAACAAAAAAAAATCAACTTGATAGTACCACAGATGTGATTAGTCAGTAAACATAAATTCGTTTCAGAATTGTTGGGATGAGGATTGATAATTTGCATCATTTTGGTTTATTTGGATTAGTCTTTATACTCAAGATATTATTCTTAAAATGTTTTGGCCGATATAACTCACAACCTTCTTCAGGTGAATCTTGTTGAACTCAAACTGTACAGAAGTTTGAATGGAACCCTAGAAAAGTAGTCTGAAATGCATCTGTTTGAAATTCTATTATACTGCACAAGCACCTTATCTTGATTAGAGTAATAGAGAATAATACAAATGTTGATTAGTATAAGAAACAAAATTAAATATTTGCCTTCTCGTATCGCAGTACATGGTGCCCCTTCTTCATGTTCAAGACGAATTTCTTTCAGTGCTACCAAATTGTCAGTCAATCTGCTTTTTCCTTTAAAAACTGTAGCATATGTACCCTGCATAAAAAAAGATAAAATCAACATAAGATAATAAAATTCAGAGATTGTACTAATACCGAATATGAGGCAATTAGTTAAACTTGAAATAGTCTACTTAATCGCGGCTATTTCAAATTCATAATCTAAGTTGCCATCAAGTAAACTGAAGAAACAATGGTTAACAATAACATTTCACGTTTATTTACAGCTTGACAGTTGTACATTAACAATGGTTAAACACATGTAATACATGAACATATAAAAGGAAATCATTAGGAGAAATGAATCCTAAACAACGATTAAAAATGTTTATGGCAGAAGTTTACAAATGTCATGTGAACAAACATCTTACTACTTAAACCCTCCACAATCCTCTACATAGTAGCCCCTTACAACCAAGTAGGTATATGCCTTGTAAGGGGGATGGGGTAAAAAAAAAAAAAAAAAACCTATATGAATTGTAGCTAGTTACCACTTGTATTATCACTTAAGCCGAAATAGAAATGTATGGATGCATGGAAATGCAAAATGACTCACAGTTTCACTGATGGCGATATGACACTCAAAAATATAAGAAAAACGTCATCTGGTACCTTGACCAGTGTCTGAGAGTTGAACGACTCGATCAAATGTAACCTAACAGGAAAAACTGTGAGGTTTAGAAAGCATGTTCAGAAATAGGGTAACGGATAGGTCCATAATTTTTTAAAGTCATGCCAATAAAAGAGTATTCTCGCTTTTGAGTTTCCTAAGACGATAATATGATCTGTATTGGTGGGGGTTGTGGATTAAGTTTGATTTCGCGTGTACGGATGGTATACGTCACTGTTTATAAGTTTTTTCCTATTTTAACCCATTGTTCATTTTCATTTGTTAGTTTAGGTCAAGTTTACAACAGCTACGACCATAGTACTATGTTGCACATGAGCGAATGCTAGGCTCCCACTAATTTGGCATTTTAAAAGCGCAGATGAATGACAGGGCTAATGAGTCAGTAGATTTGTGCTGCGCGCCTTGCTGAGAACGTTAGCTCTGACTCTTATTGAGACTGAAGGTTTCTAAGGGGAAGTCAGCTTTGTGTTGCCTATGATGGTATAGACACGTTGCCTCATTATCTAGTCGGATAAATAGATGTACAGACATCTCAATAGAGTGTAATTGCAGAAAAGGCAGGCCAAAGATGACTTGGAATGATGCAAGAATAACTCGAAACAATGACTCATTGAAAGTTGAAACTAACATAAATGACACAAGTTTATGAAGAAAATCACTTTGTACCGCCATGGCAAACCTGCAATCCACATCCAATGTAGAAAAAAAATGCTAAACATAGAAATTATTATTTTTGCTCATAGCTGGAGGGAGATATATATTTCACAACATTGTCAATGCATAAATGATCACAATCCATTACTCTGCTTCTGAGCAAGCATTTTTTTTAAACGCTTACAGCACAGCTTTGCCTGTTAGATGCAATTAGAAATATAACCTATCAGCTCTCAAACAATAATCATGGAAAAAAAAAAAATTTACAAAGTCTGAAACGATATCCATTGAACCAATCATATACTCCCATTAATGGTTTAACAATGCGCAACAGAATAAAATTATACCATTTAAAATAGATTTTCCAATTACTCACCTCACCCAATTTATCCAGTTTGAGGTAGGATTCCATTTTTCCAAACCCAATTTCAGACTGGAAATAAATGACAATACATTTTTGAAAACAATTATAAATTGCATAGTAACGATTCTAATCAATATCTTACCAAGCTGTTACTCTTGTGACTATTGTACAGTTCAAATAACTGTATTAAAAATATAAGTAAAAATTTATTGATGAAGAGCTGAAATGGAACTATTCGCAGTGTTTCAATGGTTATTATACTCACCATCAAATACATGCGACTACTTTTTATGTTTTTAAAACAAATTATTGACAAAAAATTTTTTATTTTAATAAATATAACAAAAAAAAAAACGGGTTTAAATAAACCTTTTAATTTAAACGTAAATACAATTTCAAACAAATGAAAAATAAACAAAGAAATTCAATGAAGTGGAAATCGAGTTTATCATTTTTTTGCTACAACAAAACAATTCAGTGCAATTAAAAGTAATCAAAAGCAATTAATGCAGTTTCAAAAATATATAAAAATAAATTATACTTGCTATTTTTCTTATACGAAAAGAAAATATTTCTATATAAAAATGCATTGTAAAATATTAAACCATGTGTACATTACTTTTTAAATGAAACAATTAAATAAATATAATGCTTACTTTAAATACATATCCACTAATAAAATTAATTAATTGATAAAATAAATGTACATTCATAACATTGAGAAAAATAATTTTTTTTAAATTCTCAATTTTTCTTTATAAATTATTTTTTATGAACATATTGACAGAATTTTGAAAGTAAACATTTAAATGATAAAATAATTAAACAACTTCAGTAAATGAATTTTAATTTTTTATTTAAAACTAGCATAGGTGCCTGGCGTTGCCCGAGTGTTTGGAGGTGTGTGTTGAGAAAAATAAAAGTGGTAGTAGAAAGGCAGGCTCGAACCTGTACGGCAAAGGAAGAAAAGAATGGGAAAAAAACCTGACGTCTTTGCTGTTACGACCATTGCCAAACCGGAAGTGACGTAGGTTTAAATTAAGGCTAGCTTCAAAGCGATGCTGATCTTGTGAAAATCTGTCGCCTCTGTCGAAAGTTTTAGGCAGACATGCAAACATGCATACATACATTTATATATTGGTAGCTCAAATTTTCGACCCAAACTGATTAAAAAGCTTGCCCTATCTCTGAATACCTTTTATGTAAAATTTCAAATGTTTAGACCAGAAATTGTCTGAGTAATTTGGTAGAGACTGCAGAGGTCAAATTTTTTAACTTTGACCCCTATTATGACCCCTTAACATTTATTGTTTTGGGCTAAAATCAAGTTATTAAGTTAGATCCATGTCCAAGGAACCTATATCTAAAATTTCAATTGTTTAGACCCAAAATTGTCGGAGGAGTTTAGTAGAGTTCTCAAAGGTCAAATCGTTGAACTTTGACGCCATAACAGCCAAATTTCTGACTGAAAACGGATTACAAAAATTTTCCCAAATCTCAGTACCCTGTATATCAAAATTTCGAGTTTGTAGACTGAAAATTGACAGAGTTATTGCATAGGAAAATGTACACAGACAGACAGACACATTCACTTTTATAGATATATAGATTAAATTCAGTGAAACCACTTTTATAACAACAACCGAACAATAACAATATTTGCTGTTATGTTACACTTACATATTTGTTTCAAGAATATTGTAAGGGTAACATTTTATTTGGTTGTAGTCAAGATTGCTTGTTTTGATTTTTGCTGTTCATTTGGCTGGATAATTAACTATGGTCAAGCAGACAAAAAAAAAACATTCTTAACATGGGGCAAATGGAAGGAGCTTTCACGTTATCAGAGAGGAAGATAATCATTAATCAGAAAGGATCATATCCTGTTTGTCATCACATCTGTGGAGCAGAAACTGGAAGCAAAAAAAGCGACAGATAATCTTGATTATAACCTTTCAGACTTTTCTTTATTCTTTTTTTTTTTCAATGATATTAATATTAACTAGCGGGACCTGTGGAAATTCCACAGGGGACCCATTCATATGTAATATATTGATGTAGGCATTCTGTAGATGTTCAGTGTAAATGGAGACGCTCTGATATTATTGTAGCTCTTTTGTTAAAACTGCAAAATATCCAAGCAAGCATGAACGTCTGGTAAAGCCCGGTCGTAAAGTACGCTTAAATATGATATTTTAATTCTTGCAGATTTTGTATATATTATTATAGACTTAATGTTCTATCGATTTTTATGTTATAAAGTTGCGATTTCATAAATAAAAAATATATCCATATCAGTTGAGTGCATTGAATCGAAACCGAAATAAAAACTTATGAAGAATTCTTGATAATATTATTTATAAAAAAAAATAAATGATTTAAATGCCATCAGCTATAGTAGAAACCGAAACCAAAACTTATGAAGAATTTTTGGTAAAATTATTTATGACAAAAAATAGAAGAACATAACAATTAAATGACCCGGATGTAAGCGTGACACACAAAACACACATGTTATCGCATTAATATATAGATTAAAGTAACAAAAAGTAACATTTTTAATGATTAAAATGTTAAGCTTAGTTAAAAAAAAATAAAAAAATAAAAAAAGTATGTATAAAAAATACATTACTCAGGCCGACTTAAATATTATGATAAAGTTAAGATTATTCTTTTTTTTTTTTTTTAATGACTTCTCATTTTTAAAAAATTTTTGTCTGCATAAATATGAAAAAATATTAAGCAAATAAAAATATCTAAAATACAAAATTTATTTATTTAAAACTAATGAAAACAGGAGAGAATAGCTTGAAGTGGAATGCCAAGATCTTTCCTTCATTTTTATTTCATTGTAAAATTTACTTGAAGAAAGTAATAAAGGGATAGAATTTACCAAACAAAATAGACAGTAAAAGCACATTTATTTTTTTTTACTTTTCTTTAAGATATATCTAGTAAATTACATTTAAGTAAAATGAATTATTGATCATTGAGTTTAATTTTAACTGGAGCTTTAAAATATATCCTGGAAACTTGTTTTTTTAATTTTTTAATTTTTTAAAAATGCATAGAAATTAATTTCACTGAAGTAGAATTCTTTTAGATCAGTAACAAACTTTTCCTTATATATCATGAACCAATACCAAATCTTCAAAAGTTCAATATTCACAACTATAATAATTTAAGAATAAGATTGAATAATAGTTAATTATTTTTTTACACATTTAAGCAATTAAAATACCATTGCTTATAAATCTTGCCAGCAGTCTAAAAAGTTAGGCTTTTAAATGCATAAATGATTGATTGAATATACTTACCAGAGATTTTCGCCGAGATCTCCGACTGAGTTGACCCTCTGGACTAATGCTCGTATGAGCGAGGTAATTTTCCGGAAGACGCATGTCTGCAGGCAAAGAGAGACGCTTCAATGCCTCCTGGAAAAGTAAGGGAGAAAAAAAAAAGATTAAATAATATCAAACTATAAGGATTGTCTTTATAAACAGTTTACATTTCGCTGAAGGAAACAAAAAAGAAAAGATAATTGCAATGGAGAAATAAATAAAATACAAAACTTAAAGACAAACAAAAGAAAATGTTAAAATAAATTAATATTAATAGTAAAACAAGAACATATCAAAAGGTTTTAAAAACTGTATATTTTCAAATATCAAAAATCAAGTGCAATGATTGCAATTTTTCAAAACATTAAGCCAATATTTTCTATTCAGAAACATGAAAAAGGAAAAAAAATGATTGCATTAATTTAAAACAAAAGCCAATGTATTTACAACAGAACAAAATAATACAATTCATCATGTCAGCTATTTTTAATGTCAATTTTTATTTTTTCCTGGGTAATAAATAATTAAACACAAAAACTTGTGTTTTAAAAAATTATCTCAAATATAGATGGTTTTTGTCCAGAATTCCCTCTATATTAAAAAAAGACAAATAAAAAAAATCTGTTTGGTGTACCCATGACAGAACGAAAACCTCACTTTCAAAAATCAAGTAAATTGATCAAGTAATTTTATTTTTAACTAAAAAAAAATCAAATTTATATAACCAAAAAGAAGCTGTCTCACGTAGCTATTTTGAAGAAAAAAGGGCAGAAAACTTCATAGTAATTAAAACTTGCAAGTTGAGCCTTGTAATGCCTACAATTTTCCATTAATTACTTAAAATCGTTTAAAAATGATTTTCTTTATAAAGATAAAACTACTTTATCAATTTACACAATTTGGAATATGATTTTTTTCGTTTCAGTATGAGTACATACAAATCTTTTTTTTTTTTTTTTTTTTTTTAATATAGGGTAAGGGGAATTTTGGACAACTATCATATAGATTATTATTTAAGAGAATTACTTAAAACATTATAAAAATCGATATTTTAACATACAAGGAAATAAAGTTTTACTGTTACTAATACTTTACAAGTAGGACTTTTTTTTAACATAAGTTTCAACAAATCAGGGTAGTTCTTATTTTAAATCACATTAGATGAAATTATATGCATTGCTAGTCGTGTGTTATAGTCTTGTGGATGGTGTGAAATTGACAAAGCAATAGAAACAATCATTGGCTTTCACACTAACATAATAGGAATAATGGAAATTAATCATATTACAATAAATAATCTTGTAGTAAAGATGGAGGCTCCAATCATTTGTAGTTAAATAGAAAATATAGAAGGTTTGTATCGACAAAAATGAAAAGATGGAAATGAATCAATATGTCTAGAAGAAAGCTTGTTGACAACTGAGAAGACGGCGTGATAATGCAATGTTTCTGAACTTCCAGATCAGTCAGTCATGTAGACAAAGCAGTTGTAATTGGAAGGTACTGGAGGCAGTTAATATATGACAGAATTTTACAATTTCTATGGAAGAAAACATTTAATGTAAGTGCAAATAAATGGATGAACCAAGGAAAGGTCTATCATGCACATGTATGTGCAACATGATGATGTATGGAAGTGAAACTTGACCAATGAGGGTTGACGACATTCGTTACATGAGGAAGGATATAAAAATGGGACGAAGAATGCGAGTCTTGAAGACAGGTTTAGTTCCGATGATCTTGGAGGAAAAATTAAATCAAGACAATAGAGAGAGATGTGTGCAGAACAGGAGACTCCAATAGTATGGCTACATTAAAAGAATGGATGAGAATTCTTAGGTCGGTAGATGAAGAATAGTTAGAGTAATAGTTCCAGTTCACAGGGGAAGGACAAGGAAAACATGGGAAGAAGTGATAAAAATAAACCAGAGAAAAAGACGGACAAATAAAGATCTGATCAGAGATGGGTTAGTTCGGAAGTCAATTTCTTAAAGCTGTCCAACATATGTCAGTATATGAAATGGACATTAAACCAAACATGATGATGATGATGGCAACCTGATCAAAGAATTAGTTTATAGGTTAAATTTCAAAAGGAGCCATTTTTGAGCAATTCATATTCAGTGTATTTAAACTGATGAATACGAGTTGACAAGTCTTAAATAACTTGTTAAATCCATTTGGATCCTATCTCTACTTTAATTTCAAAAAGTATTTGATGCCGAAGATATAAAACTAATGTGGGATCTTTTTATGAAAAACATGTTAATTGCATAAGCAGTAAATTATCAACAGGGAGATACGTGGAAAATTAGAAAAAAGGTTTTCATAGATTGAAATATCACAGTATGGAACTAGATAGCTTTATCATGTGTCCTAGTTCGGTATTGAGAAAAGTAGGCTGCAATATTCAAAGATGCTGTACTTGCTTGGGAGGAAGCCAGATCAACCAAGGGTGATAGTCATTATAAGCATAGATAAGTCTATATTAAAGGAGCTTTGTCACAAGATAGCCAGAGGAAGCCAAACTGTTTTGTTCTCTTGCTCTTTGTATCTGACACAGTCAGGACGTATATCTTTTCTAAACAGAACAAGACCAGACATTGCTCAGAATTGAATAAGAAATCCAACCCATAGCACCATATCTTTTTATCCTTATTTTTCTTCTTTTTACATTTTATAATCTTAAATCTTTGAAATGGAGCCTGAAGGATAAATTCAGCATTACTTAATGCCTTCACATGCAATCAAAGTGAGATTAACTGAAATTAATTTCAGTAAATTCAGTCTTTAGCCTCCCAGAGTTATATTCAACACTTCTGGGGAATTAAGGAAGATATCTAGGCACTTTTGCTTCAAGCTCTGATCTCATTATTAATATTTTTATTATTTTTAAGTTATAAATAAAAAAAAAAAAACATTTCCTTTTTGTAGATGCCAAGTGTGAACACAGATTTCATGATGTTATACTTGCTTTAAACAAAATAAAATAAATATATTACGTAAATGAAAATATCTTTGAGCCATCCGACTAGCAGCAACAATCTTACCTCTTCACTATAAAAGTCCCTAGATGCTGGAAGATTTTCTACCTTAATAGCTTTTTTTCCTCAAACCGCTTTTTTTTTCTTTTTTTTTTTAGAATTCCTTTCCTGCTCACAGTTTCCTTGATAATTTCCAATATGTACAAATTTAAATGTAATGTGAACAAAGAGCTCGCTGCTGCCCAATCTCCTACTCACAATTGCTGCTCTATAAATGTGACCCTTACCACAGAAACTCCTTATGCTTCAGTGGCAATATCTGGTTTAAGATAAATAAAAATATTTAAAAAAAAATTTTTTTTTTTTTTTTTTTAAATTACCTTCGCCATTTGGAGGGGTCCTATTAACTGGAGCATCCTCATCCACAAGAATGTTCCAACACTACTAAATAGGCATTCTCTTTCTCAATTCAGAGTACTTCTTTTGAAACAAGTTGAGTTTTCCCATTACAAACAAACCTTTTGTTTAACTTTGCCTTCGTAGGGAGACAAATAAAAAGGGACAGGTGTTGGTAACAATTGTTTACAAAAGCTATCCGATATGTCAGTCATATTTGTTCTTTGCGAATCAACGCAATTGAATGTCCTATCACAAAGAGAGGAAATTCATGGAAATTGATTAAAAAAAATAAAAATAAAAAAAAGAAAACGAACATCTGTTATATTTTAATAACATTCACAAAACTATTGCGTAAATTATCTATTATTTTAAACTTATTTTTGCCTGAATAAAACGGGTTCGATAATTTCCATGTGAAGTGGTTTCATATTCATATTTCATTTATTTGTGATGACGTTATTATAATTTCGCTTTTTATATTTAGTAGCTTTTAATTTTGTGTTTCACCATTGTTAACTTGACAAAATAATGGGAAAGTCATTTTGAAAGATTCTGAGACACAGATTCTCTGGTATATCCAGACAATCTCGTGGAGAGCCATTCTTGTAATAGAAAAATGATCCAAAAAGGGATGGCAAAATTTTTTTTTTTTTAAATAAATAAATGAATAAAATAACTATTGTAGAGAAAATTATCCAATCGCGAATATTAAATATATGTGTTCCAAACAAAAATTGGCAGCATCAATCCAGTTAGAGAAGCTTTGAATT
Source organism: Euprymna scolopes (assembly GCF_053919585.1). NCBI lineage: Eukaryota > Metazoa > Mollusca > Cephalopoda > Sepiida > Sepiolidae > Euprymna > Euprymna scolopes. The sequence goes on along the minus strand of NC_136486.1, from coordinate 39,431,531 downwards.
GTACAGAATTTCAGATAAATAATTGTAGTATCAATCCAGTCAGGATCAGCAGAGCTTACTTCTCTTCTTGTGTCAAGACAAAAAGTATGATTGAAAAATTCAAAGGGATTCAGTATATTTATACAGTGATTGGTTCCTTCTTATCACCCCTGGTCTAATATTGTGCCAAAAATATTGCAACAGTCTTTTTTTTTTATATTCTCTTGTAGTTTTTTTTTTTTTTTTTTGATAGGCATAACCACTTCTCAAGGTCCAGAGACCACTCGAGGATAAGGGTTAAGAGTGTACAGTAGTCAATTGGACAATATAGTAATCGTTAGTAATGGAAATTCGGTAAATTTGTTAACTTAAGTGGAACAGGTCATCAAGAACTTGTTTACATTGGACTTGAAGACAACCATATTGTAGTCTGGAAAGCAGGAAAATGGAAGACAGTTCCACAGACGAGCAGTTCTAAGAAAGAAGCTTTGTTCATGGAATCTACGTGTAGGTTTAGGCACAGATAAAGAGTGGGGGGAATTATTGATAGTGTTTTCAGCTAGTACTAATGGTCCACTATTTATCAAGGCCAACAGCTACTTAAGGTTAAGGATTAGTGAGATTTTCAATAGGAACGGTACTATAAATGGATTGAGAACTAAGATTAATTCGTGGTTTTTCGGACATTGGACTTGAAAACAACCATGTTGTTTGCAAGGAAACATTTCTGCAGCTACATCTTCCATAAGTAGGAAGTTTGTGGAAAGAAACTTTGTTCAAGAAAGTTCCATTTGATTTTTGATACACAGAGGAAGAAAAGAGAATACTTTGCAGTGTTAGTAGAAAGATGAATTCTTGCTGAGAAGGTTTTTTTGGGAAAGAATCAGAGTTTGAAGCTCAGTCAAGAACTTACCATGAAAAAAATTTAATATAGCAAAGAAAGACTAGCAATCTCTCTCCTGTGAGAAAGAGGCTGCAGGAGAAAAAAGAGATCATTTCTCACTAGTTGATTTTGTACTCTGATTTGGGATGCCTGATGCCTACAGATGTTAGAAAAAAGCAAGAGAGGTTCAACCAAAAATATTCTTTTAATCTTATAGCTTTAGTGTTTAATCTTAGGCAATCTAATTAAAAGGAAAAATAAATCTCCAAATCTTAACCTTTGGGACACAAACTGAAAACTGCCTAATAGAACAAATTTTTGCAAAAACCAGACATCTAAGATTTATAGGCACCTCTAACCCGTTGTGTAAAACACCATCATTAACACATAAAGCAGTGACATCATCATTTCGTGTGTTTACTATAGTCTGGGTCAATTTCTATGGAAGATCATTTATGCAGAAATTTATGAATAAATAAAATGTACAATAAAAAAAATGGATAAAAAAACAATATAAGACTTACGTTTTGTAAAACAAATAGATTTTTAATAACGAACTACACCGAAGATAAAATTAATTTTAACCTGTTCTGTTGATACACGTATCTAAAGATGCTGCTGCTTAGGCGTCCATACTTTTTTGGAAAAAAAGGCGCAAAATTTGACTATCACCCTCAGTCATTTTAAATAATCCAATCCAAACAAATGTTTTTTTAGTCGATTTTGCTTTTGCAATTTTTATTATCTCAAGAATTCTATTATATGAATATTTTTTTGATTGGAAACCTGTTATATAAAAAAAATCTGTTTAAACTTCATATCGTGTAATATTTGAATTTATGATCATTTAAAGCTTTTTAAAAATAATTATTTTTTGGAATTCTGTTTTTTTTTTTTTGTTGTTGTAATTCAATTTGTAATAATGAATAAATATCGAAAATTTCAGGAAAATATTAATTATTTGATTTTTGTTAGATTTTTAAAACATGGGTGTGTCTACGGGTTAAAAAACGTCATTACATAGGAACGTTGTTTTAAAGCGTTGATAATGTAAACACGATTTTTGTCTTGTATTTTCATTATTTTTGTATGCCGTAAAAAATTAAAAAAAAAAAATAGCAATTTATTTAAAGTTTCTTTTAAATGGTAAAAAGTTAGGATGATAATATTAAATTACAATTACATTGTCTTACATACAGGGGGAGGGAGTTAAAACTGTGGCACGCATTGGAGGTACCTAAAGCGCATTGGAGGTACCTAAAAATTTACCAAACAAAACAAAAAAAAAAATGAAGAAGCTGCCCTTTTTGGGAGATATTTGTTTTTAATGCAAAATGTTTCTGGTACTCTCATGCTTCAAGTGGTTGTAAATTTAACAATAAACAAACTCCTCCTCAAAGAGAGAAGGTAAAGACTAGGAGAATGGATCTCCTAGAACTGAACAAAAATATGTCTGAATCAGATCGGTCTTCTGGCAAGGATCAAAATGTAATATGTTTTGATGCTGCATTTAGTCTATTCTGTCTTCAGTCATATAAGGAGAAGTCCTTCTAGACTGAAGTAGTTTTTATTTTTGTTCCAATCCATAGTGCCCTTTTTGGGGAGCTAGTTCTTTTCCCCTCACATTAAAAATCAACCTTGTGTCTAACTTTGCTCCCATGGTGAGGCAAGTAAATAGCAACCAGGCCACTGGTGAACTGATTGTTGAGAATGTAATCTCTATGCCAATCAAATACTTTCTTTTGTACAATGTTTGACCTTACTGACCAGGTTTCACAAGACACAAGAAATTGTATATGTAGTATTTGGCCGAGAGTCAAATTGCTGATCTGACACACAGGATTGGTTGGTTGGTTGGTTGTTTTTGTTTTACGGCATATCAACCCTTTCCGGGTTATTTAATGCCGAATACAAAGATTTTGAAGAAAATTTTTTTAATAGAATATGTTTGTTGTTTTCAAGTCGGTTTCTATTTAACCCATAGTTGGGACCCTAACAGGTACTACCACTCCGGGTCAGAGTGGGCCATGGGAGCAATGGCAATTAAAGGGTGGCTCCACACTCCCCAAAGCCCGCAAGCACGGGCCTCACCACCGGATATAGTTTAAGGTCATATCCAGGACCGACACACAGGAAGTGAATAAATGCATTTTTAGGGATGTCAGTCTCATGTGCATTTGTAACATTTGAAAAACTTTAAGAAAATCACAAAAAATATATATTAAAAATAAAGGATGCAACGATATATCTTGTAACCTTTAATGATTATTCGGTAGTAAACTGAAGACACAATTAAAAAATAAAGTCATTAAAAAAAATTTGAAGTAAAAAATAAATAAAATGAAACATTAGTTTCAATCTCTTAAAACTAAGTAAAAAGCAATAAATCTTAAACAACATGCAAGGATGCAGTTACGTGAAAAAAAAAACATTTTTTTTTTTTTTAAAGAAAAAAGAAAACATTAACGTGTATAATTTTTTGACAATCCACATGGTGACAGAAAACAAAGTGAAACAAAATCTAGCACACAAATAAATCGACTCCCTCCCCTCTGTTTATTTTTTACACTAAGTTTTATTACTAGCAGGGCTACCTGGCGTTGTCCGGGGCTATAAAAACAAAATAAGAGAAGTTAAAAAGTGTATGTAACATCTTTATATTAAAACCTCCGTCTCTCTCTATCTCTTCCCGTTTTACCATATCCCTCTTTCCCACACCTCTTTAACCTCTGTCCAGCCCATTCTCCTCTCTTGTTTTAATGTATTGAAAATAATGCAAATCATTCACATTTCCTTTATATAAAAGATAACTATTGAAAATAGTCGACCTCCCCCTGAATGATTTAAAAAAAAAAAAAAAAAATAGGTATTATTCACCCAGGGTCAAGAACATACCAACCTTGTGTCTGTTTGCTTTGTAATTTTTTTTTTTTTTTTTAAAGCTTGGTATGCAGACATACATACATACATACATACATACATACATACATACATACAGACAGACAGATGCTCTTTATATAATAAATTATAATTCTTCAGAATACTGTTTGCTATATAAGTTTGACATAAACTAATTCAATACAAACTTGATCTTTGAACCAATTTCTAGCTAAAAAATCTGTTTACAAATGCTAGTTAATATTAATGTCAGGAAAAAATACTTAAAATGCTGCACAAAACGACTTATTTGTATATAAAATCATTAATTTTTTTTTAAAACAATATATATGTGTAATTAAAAAAAAAAAAAAAAAACTTTACTATTGCCATTTAACTACGAGAGGTCACATTTCAATATGGCTGCAGCTTATTTACATGCTTATTAATGCATTCTAGTTGAAAAAAAAAAAAAAAACTTTTGATAAATGAAGTTTCTCAATGTGATAATTTTATTAGAAAGCCTCTAAAATTGTCTTTTTACGATTGTGACATGTTAAGTGTATTGGCATTAAAATCAATTTATATGAAATAAGAAAAAACACTTTTTAGATCAGTAAATTAGCGGACATACTGGCATATTACCAATATGGCCAGTCTGTGATAATAGTTGATACAAAAATTTGAATGCAAGAATATGTCAGATGCAAAGTATTTTAGTGAATTATATAAAAATAATTTATTTAAAACAATTACTTATTTTAGATTTTAATAATTATTTTACTATGTAATTCCTGTTTTTCTGCAACATAATTAAAAAAAAGTTTTTTTTCTTTTTAAATTAATTTTGATGTTGCAAAAACACAAAATTATGTTGGGAAACAAATATATAAGTAAGATACTTCTTTTCATGACATTTTACATTCAAATTTTTATATTGGCTAGTTTCATAGACCTGCCATATTGGAAATATGCCAGTATGTCTGCTAATTTACTAATTAAAATCCCCTCCCCCTATTTCATGTAATATTAAATGGATTTTAACACAAATACAGTTAGCATATAATAATCTTTTTTTAAAAATACAAATTTTGAATTACTGCATCACCTTTCCAATAAAATTATGTTTACCAACCTTTTTTGGGGGAGGGGGGGGGGTTGTCCACACATTTGGATAAAATGATTGTTAGTCTTAAATTGTACTTGTAGTTGGAAAATAAAATTTAATTAAAATCCATTTTACTGGCTTCCTTGCAATTAATTAAAAGGATGAATATTTGTTCATAATACATTAGTAACCACGTAAACAAGATGCAGGCATATTAAAAAATGGTCTCTTCAAATTTCTACAAAAGCAATATTTATGCTGATTGTGTAGTATAGTTAACAGGTGAAAACAGGGGCGAAGAAAACAACTTTACAACAAATAACTTACTAAATACAATAAAATTGAATTTTCTATTGATATGCATAGATTTTCAGTTTAGAACTTTTTTTTTTAACTTTTTATTTTATGTTATTTTTATTTTACAGATTTTGAAATGCAGCTTAGAAGGCTTTAAAAAATGTTGGTGTGAGATCGAATAATTTGGTATAATACAAAATATTTTGAAATAAATATTAAAACTTAACAGATTCATTTTGCTTTGACAAATAAGATCACTTGATCTTCATGATCTTGTTATTTAGAAATAATTAAGTGGGAAATAGTTATGGATCGAAATCTCTCCCCAGTATTTTACTTCTGCTATGTGCAAAGCAAAAATTATGAATAAAATAGCCCCAGCTGTACTGCGTTTTATTAATATATCTTGAAAGTTATTAAAGAAACTGATGACAAACTTAAAACAGTGAAACGGTTGGCAGAATGTGTCCAATAACCAAATGTGAGTATTGTCTCCAGCCATGGCCTATGTATCTACAGGCCAAAAAAAAAAAGTGTATGGGTAGACTTGTTCTTTGAACTTACTCATCTAACACTTAAGCAAATCCTATAAGCAATATATTGCTGGTCTTTGAAAGAACCACGAGTTCATGTTACACTAGAGACTAGCAAAAGTAGGAAAAGTTTGCAGGATTGGCTTAATTTTATTTGTGACATTTGTGTGATGTCTTTGATCAACAATACTGTGGAAATGGGTGGTCCTGGTCGACCCAAGGAAACCAACAAAAGTAAATTTATGCCTCGAAAATATCACTGCAAAATATTAAAAAAAAAAAAAATAGGTCAATGGATTCTTCGTATTGTCAAGCAAGAAAGAAATGATGCAATGATGGTGCCAGTCGAAATGAGAGATGAAGAAACTCTAATGGCCTACCGAATCATTATGTGATAAACCACAAATACAACGCTGTGGACCTGGACAACTCTGCAATACATAAAAATCTTGAGGAAGAAACATGGAGTCATCTTAAATCAAAGTTTTGAGTCATGCGACAAACTAGTGCAAAAACTTCCACTTATCTGATCTGCAAGAGTTTCTCTGGTAGCGCAGAGTAAAAAACAATTTTTTTAGCAATATTCATGATTAGATATGTTATCATTTTCAAATTATTTTACATATGTTAAACATTAAAAAATACAAACACATTCACTATTATCTATAATATAAAGGGCAGTTTCCTGTCTAGGTTTGTATGTCCGGCTAAAAGTTAAAAATGAAAAACAAAAACTTATACATTTGGTATTTTCTTTATTGGCGTTGCCCCAGATGAATAATATCTAAAATTTAAAAAAAAAAATTGCTCTGGAGGTCTCTTCAATTTTCAAAGTTCTCTATCTTAGGCAGAGCATGAAATAACCCAAAAGTTAGTTAATCTGGTTTGAGTCGTGCTCTGGATTCTAAATAGAGCAGGTATGTTCAAATACATTGTCACCTAAGATAAAGAACTTCTGTCCTTTTGTTGGTGCTGCCTGATAGTCATGATCCATGGTGCTCAATAATCTATATAGAGCAAAGAGTAACCTAAAAATAAGATTACAATAATAAAACAGAAATCCATCTTTTAGAGGTGGGGTAGTTTTAGTAATGCTTAGGAGATACAAATGTTACACTACTTTTGACATCTACAATTTTGTTTTTGTAGTGATGCTGGGTAACCCTGCTAGTATATTTATAATAGACAAAAAGTAATTTAAACTATTTTCGTAAAAATATTAAAAAAACATTTTTTTTCATAATAAAAGATGTTCTTTTTGTAAAAAACAAACAAACGAACAACAACAACAAAAAAAAACATATAATAAAAATACAATTATGATTTGCAATGAGCAAAACATTTTCTGATTTTGTCATATGTTGACATAAAAAAAATACACAGGTGACCGATTTCAATCGTACATTGTGTCCCCCCACCTCCGCCCGATATATATTTTAACAAAAAGATCAAATGAGCTTTCCATTTTTTTTTTTTTTTATAGTTTTTTTTAATTTTCGATTTTTTCATTATTAAACATACGAATCTTCACACCAGTTGGAGATTTTTATTATTATTATTATTTTTTTTTTTTTACAAGCCTTCTCGTCTGCGATACAAAAATCTGGAAAAACAAAACACTTAAAAAATTGCCCAAACTGCAAAGCTATGCAGATTAATAGATTAAATTTTATTGTGTTTAGTAAAAGTGATGAGCTGTACATTTGTTTTCATTATCCCCACCTGTTAACTATACTGCACAACTGCCCTAAAGCGTACCTAATTTTAAATCTCCATCTTCATAATAGCGAAATTAAAAATATTGAATTTCAAGTAAAATTAATAGTATCTATTTAATTGCCATGTCACAGTAATGAACATATCCAAAAATGACAAAACATGATAAAGTACAAAATTAACTATTAACCAGCAAGACCTGTGGAAATTCCAGTGGCATCTTTCATATGTAATATATTGCTGCTGGGCATTCTGTGGACGTTTAACATGAATAGAGATCCTGTGGCCCTTTTGTTAAAACTATAAAAGCATTTATCTAAGTAACCTGGTTAATGTAGTGTCTGAATATTACAGCTCATCTCCAATATCCTTATAGGAGCCTGTAACATATTTATATTGTATGGACGCCCAGTGAACCAACGGAAACCTCACGATATCATAATACTATCGTTAGACAGAACAGATACTATCCTTGGATACTGGCCAGAAGACCAAAAAGTTATATTTTAGTTTCACATATGGTTCAAAAACGACATCATTTTATTTATTTATTTACATTGTGTCTTTGGTGATCAGGAGATCTTATTTATGAAAAAGGAGGATAGAAGGTGCATTGTTTTAGTTTTGGAAAATTTGAAACTACTTCTTGCTGATTATTTATAAATTTTATTTATGTCGAGTTGTAATTTTCTTTCGATGGTGTGAATGTATTTTGATCTTCAGCTGATTGAGCAGTCATCTATGTATAAAGAGCTATGTATATCTGTCATAGGAGAACATATTCTCTCCTATGATTGGATTAAGAAATATATAAATATTTCTTATAATATATAAATATGTTTATTGATATATTAATTAAAACATAAAGACGTTCCTAGAATGTCGTTATTCATAAAAATAAATAATAATCGGCGTCTATAAATATAAAAAGGCGTAGAATGCCTTTTTGTTCCTTTTTTGAGTCTCTAGAAGGTTCCAGGAAGTTCCTTTTAAAACTCATATAAAAGAAATGCTATTGGTGGGTAAAGTCAGTTCATGATATATTTTGGGATGCAAAAGAGGCAACCAACGTCCGAATTCCGGCTTCCACATAAGGCCGTAAAAACAAGTTCGTGACATATTTTGGGATGCAAAAAGAGGCAACCAACGTCCGAATTCCGGCTTCCACATAAGGCCGTAAAAACAAAAACCTCACTGAATAACTGGCTGTCTGGATTCTGGTAAAGTTTTTATTTATTCTTTGAGTTTGTTGACCGAAACACATATACATATAAAAATACACTAAACAAACCATTTCAAAACAATACATTAAGAATTACGATCTTTATGATCTAAGGGAGACAATTTATTAGCGAGTTGTTGCCCTTCAAACATGGTAATCTTTTGTTTTGTTTTTTTTTCTTATTAATTTATTTTTTAATAAATTTCTTTTTCGTCAAATCTTTTTCTTTTGTTTTAATTTTATTACATGTGGGTGCTGATAAATCCCTAGACCATACGAGCTATGATCTGCACACATATGTAATAATATCAGGAGAGTTCTTTTATAATATTGTTAATTTTGTTGGTGAAGAGTTGTTGACAATATGCTGCCTTGAGGCACTCCTTGATTTTGCGGGTCTGATAAAGTAGAATGTGAACTTGGAAAGATCTGTCTGTTAGGAAGTTTTTTTTATCAATTCAAGTAGTTTGCCTCTTACTCTAATGTTGTGGAGATCTTTTATGATGCTGGGTTTCCAAGTAGTTTTGTATGCTTTCTCAAGATCAAAAAAAAAAAAAAGAAAAAGAAAAAAAGAAAATTATTTTGTTGCTATCTATATACCATATAAGACGGTAGTTGATTATTCTTTCAAATGTTTTGCATAGGCAGCTTGTGAGAGCTATTGGTCTGTAGTTTTCTGGTTTGATGTATCTTTTCCCAATTTGGGTATCCGTATTGCTGCTGCTTGTTTCCATGAACTTGGGAAATCTTTTGTTTCCCATATCTTATAAATTTTGAGAAGGAGTTTTAATGATTTGGGCAGGATTTGTTTAAGGAAGCTGTAGTGCACTTAATCTAGTCTGGTCCTATAGCCAAGTTGTGGGATTTGGCAGTTTCTAGTTCATTGAGTGAGAAGCTTTCATTGTAAGGCTCTTGGGTTTTGGAGTTTTTTTTGTTGTATTTTTCTTCATGTTTCTTAAGTATTTGAAATTGTTTATTGTAGTGTTTTGATGATGAATTTTCGGCAAAGGTTTTAGCTAGTATGTTTTTTTTTTTTTTTTTTGGTTATCTATGTTTTTTTGTGAGATGTTTGATTGGGTTAGGATTATATTTTCTGGATATTTTCCAAATCATTTTCCAGATGGTTTTGAGTTTAGTGGCAGTATTGATTTTGTTAAATTGTTGCTAGCAGATTCTTTTGGATTCTTTAATTTTTTTTTTTTTTTTTATTTTATTTTTTAGTTTTAGCTTTTTGGTATTTGTATTCTATTAAGTTGTTGGTTGTTTTTTTTTTAATTTTCTTAAGGCTGCCTTTCTCTGATAGCTGTTTTACATTCTGGATAGAACCAGGGTTTGATTTTGTTTTTCTTTTGTTTTTTTTCCAGAAGGCTATTAGAAAAGGTGATAAGTCTCCAATCTTTTTTCTTTTCTATTAACTCAATAACTAGGAAGCTTGGGAAGTTTCCTTCACATATAGATGGTACAGTTTTCCTAGTTTGGGATCTTTTTTTCATCATCTGAGCTAGAGAGGTCAAAGTCACTAGAATGGTTTCTTTTAAGGGTTTTGAGTGGGAAGTATTTGTTTGGGTTTTTTTCAGCCAGTGTTTTGGATTTTATTTTTCATCAACCACACTCCCTACCCACCTCGGAGTTCAAAATTGGGACATAGTAAAAAGGGGAAACCCATTCGTCTTGACCATGTCGGGATTATGTGGAGGATATACGCTTTTGGTTCTCAAGCACCTTCTATTTTCTGTCCATTATATCCTCAAAAATACATATGTTCAGATGGAGTGTTGAGTTCTGGCTCTCCCAATTGATTGATCCTTCCCACCGCCTTATAGCACTTACTTGATTTGCCTATTTTTGGTAGCAAGGAAAAAAAGATGTTGGAATACCTTTGAGTTTTGTTCTTTTTCTAGTTAGCATTTTACGTGTAAGTGCTAGGGCTTGGTCGGATCGGGCCTCTCCAACCATTCGTCTAGCCAAAGTAAGAGCCGAAGTGATATGTCGCAGTGCCTAGACTTCTATGTACCCAGGTCTAAGTCAGCTCAATTACTAGGATCACGTTCTAAAGCATTACGGGTAGCAACCCACGACTAACTGATTGCCCCATTGAATAAGTAAACAGGAACCTATTAATAAATATAAAATTTTATTTTTATATAAAAAATCTTCCGTTTTTTGGGGGTTTTTTTATATAAAAAGTATGATTGTTGAATTTTATTCTTTCGATTGTATTGACGCATGCGCAATTAAAAAGAAAGATTAAAACGGAACGAAATTTAAATTTCCGTTCCATTTTCAAAAGAACCCCAAAACAATGCTCTCGACAAGTTTTACCAATATTACTTGTATCAAATGCTAAAAGTTAGGTCTGTTGAATTGTTAGATGTTATGGTAAAATCCATTGAAAGCGGTCGGTGGTTCTATAAGAAAATAAAGCTGTGTACGCATTATAAATGTTTCTTTTCTGTGTCTTACGTTATACATTAGTACATTAGGGGTCATTTCGAGTTAAAAGTTTATTTACTGCACTCATCTGGACTAGAGAAAATCATGATTTAAATGTGTGTGTCTCGTCTAAATAACTAACGATAATTCTCTGACCAGACGGAGACGGGTGATCAAAAAGTCAGATCGAGCGTACCGCGTACCGGAAAACGAAATGAGACTAACGAAATGAGCCAAATCGAAATTGAATTTTATTTACGTTTGAATAAAAAACAGTCGAGTTATCTTTTTTTATTCAAGAACCCCCCCCCCAAAAAAAAAAAAAAAATTATCCACCAAGAAAATAAAACATAACAAATTAATCTGAAAAGCGCAAAGTTCAAGCAAAAAAAAAAAAAAAAAAAAAAAAGGCAAATTGTCAATTTGGTCTCATTTCATTTTCCGGTACGCTCGATCTGACTTTTTGATCACCCGCCGTCCGTCTGGTCGACCATATCAGAGAATTATCGTTAGTTATTTAGACGAGACACAGTACACACACATTTAAATCATGATTTTCTCTAGTCCAGATGAGTGCAGTAAATAAACTTTTAACTCGAAATGACCCCTAATGTACTAATGTATAACGTAAGACACAGAAAAGAAACATTTATAATACGTACACAGCTTTATTTTCTTATAGAACCAAACCACCGACCGCTTTCAATGGATTTTACCGATGTTTTTACTCATAACTCCAAAAACGCGTTTGTTGTTGTTGTTGTTGTTGTTTTAAGACTTTGTATTCAATTTTGTTTGAATTGAATATTTTTGGAAATATTTTTCCGCCGCTAAAATAGAACATAATTGTGATATTCATTTACAGCATACTCGAAAACCTGTAAAAGTCATCGAGTTGGAAAGAAAGTAAAAATTTACCCACCTACCCACCCACCCTCTTTTTTCAGACGGGAATAATCACCGGTCACGTAAAAGAGTCGCAATATTTTTCTCGATGTCCAAGAACAATTTAGTAAAACGTTATAACTGAAAACTGATCCTTGACGATAATAGTCATAATTTTTTTTTTTTTTGAAAGTTAAATTTGTAATCGTGAACGTGAAAAAAAAAAAAAAAAAAAAAGTGTAAATTGCGGAATTTAGAGGTGGGGGTCAATTTCCAAAACGTCCGCCTTTTTTTGTTGTTGTTTACATTCTTTCGTAGTCTCTCTTGATTTCTCATCGCTTTCCGGTCGTTTCTCGTTTACAGAAAGAATCGAACCGCTTTTTGTTTAGTAAACAAATAACATGCATAAAAAGGAAAAACAAAATGAGAAGACAATAAAAAAATTACGTGTTTTATAACAAAAAACAAATATATACAAAATATGAACAATGGCAAAGAAAAAACGAAACAATAAACATTAAAAATAAAATCTAGCGTAAATAACGTAATTCATTACAGTCTAAAAAGAAGAATGGGTATTAAAAACAAAAACAAACTCCAAAGTGTTTATCATTAAAGTACCAGGTAAAGGTTAATTTCGACGTCATAAATTATTATTTTTTTTAAGTTAATTTATACAATGTCACTTATATCAATAAAAAAAGCAGTGTAAATAAATGAAGGGATTTTTTTTTTTTTCTGTATTTCATTTCCCGTCTCAAGAATCCGGATTTCATTTTTATGTGGTTTGCTTGCCCTTCAGCCGTTGTAACTCGTTACCGGAGTTTTCCGATTAGTATGTAATCCGAGCTGTAAAAACATTTTTTAAATACATTCAGATGCATTTTTTCTTTTTTTGTTAAGAGACGATAAACCAATTATTATTTATTTAGTTTAGAAAATCGGGGTTTAACGTTTTTTTTTTTTTCAGGTTAGGTAAGGTATTCTTTTAAAATGTCACACTAGCTAATTAATCCATTTTATCGTATTTTTATATTAATCAATCAAAATTATATTCCATTTTGATTGATTTAACAATATGACAGGCTTATTTTATGTATCGATTTTTAGTATTCACTTCAACAATACTCAATACGGGAGTAGAGCGAGGTATAAACCACACAGTCTTCAAACATGTATAAGAATCTATCTTCAGAACCAAAATCTTGCCTTTGGTAATTTTCGGTCTGTTGACATGCCCAAAATAACCATAATTTGTTTTGATTGAATTCTAAATAAATATAATTTAGGACGTCGAAAGTAACTTATTTTACCGTCATTTGCCGATACAAGAAAAAAAAAAAAAAAAAAAAAGATTGAGTTAAAAAAACAAAAAAACAACGGTAAAACTATACAAACACCGTGACAGCGAATTAACCCTAACCCTAACGCTGTCACGGTGTTTGTATAATAATACCAAAACAACAGGGTTAGTAAAATACATGTACCTATTTACAATGCCTCCCCACGGGACAGAGTTAGACACCAGGGTCATTTTTTAACGTGGAGAAAAGGTACAAAAATAAAAATTGTCTCAGTCGTGAAGGACTGCTCCTCCTCCACCGAAAGAGAACAAGAAATGGAAGTGCAGCACTGCAGCATTGAAGAACAGATGCTACACTTTTATCTTGGCCCAAAGAGCAAGTACTTTTAGCCCCCCCCCTCCAAATGAATTGTTTTAGTTGTTTCGACTAATGGAGACGGAGTCGTTAAAAGTAAAAAAAAATAAAAAATTAAAATTAGTTTAAGGTTTTGAACAAAACCAAAAACGCATAAACAACCGCTGCATTTTAATTACCTTTCCACACTTCAATGCGGAGAAAAATTGAATCCAACAACAAGCGCTATTTTTCAAAAATCAAACGTTAATTCAGGAAAAATAAAAGTATTGCCGAAGTGATCATAAAAACGCCCTACAAACACATCCTGGAGTGAAGACGCCGATCTTGTGTCACATCTCGCGGTGGGGAGGGAAATAAATACCCACGCATTGAATAATGAATTCCTGATTGTAAAAAGAAAATACAAACTTTCTCACAGTAATCATCACCCCCTCCACAGACTTCTTTTTTTTTGTTGTTGTTGTCCGCCCTCTCTTAAACACTGAAATATAAAAATAGCCATGACCAACCAACTAAATAAACTTGACTATCAAGGTATAGAAAAGATTAACAAAAACATTTTGTTTTTTATTTTTTAATTAATTTAATTATTTATAATTAATTATTCTTTTAGGAGTGGATCAGAATTAATGGATTAATTTCGGCCTCCGAAATCAACAGATATTAGACCATTCCTGTAATGATCCGATCCCTGTTGATTTTGCAGTGGGAGTACAGTTCTTGGAGATCCAACCTCCCAGGTATTGCCTTCTCCCTTTGAGAAGGGGTTGGTTTATTGCTAACCGCCTGAGGCGCCCTTACCGGAGAATGCCAATGGTATTGCCTAGGCACTTTTTGAAGATCAGAGTACCCCTCCCCGGGGAAGGGGGGGGTTGACTTCTCAATCCCACTTTCCGACCCTGGTTTCTTACAGTGGAAGAGAACTAAATACCCTAACAATAATATGCCCCCCCCCCACACACCTACATTCGCATATTTTTGCAAGTAAGTTTTGAGTTTGCTACTTTTTGACTTTGACAAATTTCTTGTTGAGTAAGTAATGCCTGGGAACATGGTCTTATGACAACAAAACTATTACCTCTTTCTCCAAATTAAACATTGAAAGATAATTACTATTAATTCTATTAAAGTGTACTAAGAACTGTGTAACTAATTGATATAAATTAGTTACATAGTCCTTAATTACTTGGCTCTCCACAAGGGTGAGGTTAGACACAATCTAGGGAATATCCAATTCTCTCAAAAGAAGAACTGAGACGAAAATAAAAATTACCTCCATCTAGAAGGATTCTCATCTCCTCTGACCTAGGACAGAACTAATAATACACCTTGATCTTAACCTGAAGTAGTCACAGGTCCTAGATAGAATCTTAAAGTACATCCGGTAATGAGACTTGCATTTAAGAGCTTTGTGGAATTACCCTCTAGTTACCATTGCTCCTAGATCCATTCTGATTTGAAATATCCATCAAGGTCCCATCTATGAGTTAAATAGAATTTTTCTCCCAAATGACACTAAAATATCTCAAACACTTTTAGAAAAGGTGTTTGCCTCTATCCCACACTACCACCTTGTAATGCTGCAAATTAAGTTATAAATTTACTATATTTTTTACTAGAATATCTTGTCCGTTTCTTTTCCATGTTTAAGCTTAACCATATTACTTTTCATGCTCGCATTTTTCTATTGTAATTTATTATGCTTTTCTCTTACTAATTAGCAATAGATAATAACACAATCTATATATCTATAGAAGTGAAAATATGCGCATATGTGTGTGAGAGGACACTTCTCAACCTATATACTCAGCGAATTTTTGATCTGCAGACTTGAAATATGGTATATAGGTTATTCAGATATGTGGAAAACTTTTTAATAGATTTGCATTCAGACAAAAGGGCTTCTAAGGGGGCAAAATAGAAAAATTGGTATGTAGAAGCCGTCGGATTTTTCTGTTAACTGTTTCATGATTGCACATGTGTGAATGGTTCACATTACAGATTTCTTATGTTAAGCAGGAGTCGGTTTGAAAACACCGTTTTGAAGAGCATGTCACACTGGCTGAATAGTTATACTCGACTCTTTTGGTTTTGATTTCGATCTCAACTGAAGTATTTTTTTACTTGCAAGAAGTGGACTGTTTAGAAAAAAAATATAATACTCACATGCACATGTCTCAGTTTCTGTATGAATTAAAATATAATATTTATGCATATTTTATGACTGGGCAACGCTGGGCGGCCTGCTAGTATACTACTAAAACTATTGTGTATGGGGTGGGCACGGTCACGGTTATATCTTTAGGTGCATAATATGGGTCACCTGAGAAAACATTTGGGAACCATTGCTGTATGTTCTTGTTTTCTGTCATGTTTTCTGATTTATTCACCTGTGCCATCATTTTCGAAGTTCTGTGTGGCTAACTATCGTGATATTCCTAAGTTTTATGCATTTCCTAATTGGCATAATAGCCTCTTTCTATTGCAAACGGTTTTATAACAATGGCTTAATAAAGAAAAAAAAAATTTTAGCTACATGAATCACATTACTTGGATACACTATTCAAAAAATCAAATAGCATCAAACTACAATCGACTCCAACAAAAGTAATAATATTACTGTGCACTAATACAAAAGAGTATCCAATGGTAAAGCTTCAATTTGGTAGATTTGTAGAATATAGAGTTACTTCTCTCCTACTTAGCACTACTACGACCCAAAGTTTTAATATTTATCAAGATCTCATCTAGGTGTTGAATTTAAAATTATTGTTCACAGACTATTTGTTTACTGTCTTTTATTTTACTTCATGCAAAGTACTCAGAAATCAAGGAACTCCCTTCCTGGGACTAACACTTAACCTCTATATGAGATACATAGATATTTGAATATTCAATTAAAGTTCTTTTTTACCGTTCAAACACAGGGTTGGTAAAGAAATTGAGAACATAATTTTCCTCTCCGCAATTGACCATTTTAAATATATTATAGTATACCTTTCTAGTGGTCTCTTAGTATTACTGAATCCCAGGGCAAGAATTCATCTAGTCTGGTGGAGTAATTAGACTTGTGTTGTTACTTGAGGTAACGTCACTTGGAGAAAGTGCACGATTCCTTATAAAAGCCAGTATAAGTTAGCCATTCTGAGAATATCTTATTTGGGCTGCGAATAATATGTGATTTTGAATATTTAATCAGGGCTTACTTGTAGAGAAGAGTATCCTCACGCTAGGCTGTTCTAACAAACACCCATACAGGAACTTTACACACTCTAGGATAGTGTCTAGTACTCTCCTGAGATATATGCAATATATCTACAAACCAAACAAATCTACAAACCAATCATATACAAAATATATGTATGGTTTTGTCATAAAATGATCCAACACGCCGTAAAACACAACAACCAAGTCACAATATTGAACTTGCTTGAAAAATAAATAAAAAGTGATAATAATGACAAACATAAGATGGCTTTAAAAAATAAAAAAAAGTTCGAAAATTTATTGAAATTTTTTTTAATGTTAAAAACAAAATTACACAATAAAAAGTGGGAGTTTTTTTTTGTTCATTAAAAGATTAATTTAGAATTGCATCATCTTAATATTTAATGAGAGATTATAACAAAAATAAATGTGGTTATTTGTAGCATAGATAAACTATTAGTTTAAACAACTTACTTTTGCTTAAATTCATGATTTGAGAGGTTTTTGGTTTAAAATAATGTCTAACATTAATGGACAGAATGTTGTGGTTTTTTTTAACAAAAAGTATCCACCTTGTAGTAATTTCCAACCATATTGGAAATTACGCATAATTCAATGGGATTGTGGCTCTTTTTCATATGACTAACTGGAAGAACAGGTAAAGGCTCATATTTTAGATGCTTCGATTCGCGTTTAGTCATAAAAATACTATTTCAAATTAAAGCATGACAAACCATCAGCTTGAGATCAAAATATAGTCTTTGGGAAGCTGGATATCCTCCCACATTAAAAGCTGACGTTAGTATAACGTTGTCCTTGCAAGGAGACAAGTAAATAAACACCATCTCTTAGATGTGTGGACACATTTCAAACAAAATACAAACAATAGCATGTTCACTTTTTTCTTTTTCTTTAATTACATAAAAGTTTATACTTGCTCTTTGTGTGGTTTTGATAAGAGTATGTTAATTTTCATTTTTGCCTTGCTTTTGTTACTTTATAGCTAGTATGAAAAAAAAATATTTATAAAATTTATGGAAAAATTTTCTACTTAATTTTTACAATGGATATATCTATTGTTTTATTGACAAACGCATTATAAATTATATTTTAAGTAAAATTGTTTTAAAGTAATGCAAAATGCCCTTTATTTTTTTGCAGATTATAAAAATGGCCATTTAGTTTAAATAAAAAGAAAATTTTTGTAATATTTTTTAATCCTATTATTTTATATTTTTTTATATTAAAACATTGAATTAAAAAAAAATCCTTCAGACTTAGGTGAGATTCAAACTTGGATATTTACATTGTAAAGCCTACCGCTTTAGTAATGTTTACTCGACCTATTCCTTTTTTGTCAACAGCTATTTTGAACTTTTCAGCTCTATAATGATTGCAAAACATTTACAAATAGTTTTGTCTCATGATGTAAAAGTAAAATATGCCACATTTTTGCTTTTTTTATTTTTTATTTTGCAAATATTTCAGAAATTTATCATACATTTCAAACTATCTGTTTTATTTGCTAATATTTGTAAAAAAAAAAAAAAAAAAAAGAAAATTTGTCATATATTATGCAATATATTATATATTTCAATTCCATTTCAATAAATACTGTTGGATTCTTTTTAATTGCAAAAAAATCAGAAAACAAATTGTTTAAGAAAAAAGTAAAAAGAATAAAATAATAGGAGTGTTATTATTGCCCTTACACTGGTTGCAATGTGAGAGGAAACTAATTGCAAACATTTAGCAGATATTGCAGAGCTAAAAAGTTCAAGATAACCTTGTAAACCAATCACATGTTTCTATTTGGTTACAAACAGCAACTTCAAAGCCACCATAACTTTTTGATAGTATATAGATTTATTTTTTTAGTTTTTCTTGAACGCTTTCTTTTTCTTTTATTTTTTCCTACTAATCAAATCTTCTAAATATTTCTATCAGCTAAACTAGACTTAACTCAATCTCTATAATAAAATATTTCCATGTTCTTTTTTGTCTTGCATTGATAAGAGGAGATGGATATTCCTTTGTATCTGCATCCTCTCCCGTCTTAATAGTTTAAGAATAAGAATATACTTGTTTTTTTTTTGGGGGGGTGTTCCCCCCCCCCCCATTTGGTTCTACAGCTAAAACTCTCTGCCATTGGTGGATCTTCTCTTTCCAAAGTAAAACCTTACTATTTTTATCCGTCTTCATTAACTGAAAACAAATAGACTTTCTTATCTATCACTTTCCATTAGTGGATACATCTGCTCTTCATGGCTTGCTCCTTCCTGGTTGTACCATTTGGGTCAAGGTTCAGAATCAATATCTAATGCCCGAGCTGATGTTTCTACCTCTAAACTTCTTGATCAGAAATGAGGAAGGGGCTGCTGGTGAACCGCGTTAAGGATGATTACAACCACCTCATGCCAGAAAGCCTTCTACTCTATTAATTTCTTCCCCAGAACTGTTAGACTTTGGAATTCCCTTCCGGGTCCCCTGCTTCCCTGACTCTACTAAAGTTCAAGCGTAATGTAAACAGACATCTTACTGCTCAACACCTTGCAAATTATATCCAAGATAGTAGTCTCCTACATCAAAGTGACACTGTGCTTTGTTTGGGATGAAAATGCAATAAAAAAATTAAAAATTTTTCAGAATCTTCATTTTGATTTGTTTTACGACTGATGGTATCTTTGGAAAATGAAAAGCATAAAATCCTCCAAGACATGGAGATACAAACTCATTCAAGCAAAATCCACAAGAAGGAAAAAAAAAATCTGTCAAATCAGAGTTTGCTCTCCTAGCAGTTCACAGGGTAAATATAAGCGAGGTAAAAAAAACGAGCAAATAAAAACTTGCTCAAGAAACTGAAATGAATTCGGAACATCAAGACAATCATGATAATATCAATAATAATGAGAGTACTAGAAAAAATACACTTGGAAAAAATATGCTGCGAAATTGGAATCAAAGGGAAGATTGACACCATACAATGCACTGCAATGATGAAGACAGTTGAAATATTAAGAAAATCCTTGAATGTAGTAATTTACAAATGCCAACTAGCGATAGGTAAATTGAAAAAAAAAAAAAAAAAAAAAAAAAAAAAAAAAACAGAACAAAAACTATAAAAAGCAAATTATACCAACCCAAAGGAACTGAAACTGTTAAAACATCCTATAAATTGATACCCCCCCCCAAAAAAAAACACCACACAGACACACACACGTGGTGACAGCAACCTCAGCTGGCACTAAAATGGTGATGAAGGGTCAAGATAGTGGACAGATTGAAGAGGGAGAGTATCAACCAGACCTGCATTAGGAGGGTATCGAGAATGTTGTTACCTTGACGAGGCTTATTGCAACTCAAATTCTAAGAAATGAATCGATTGTAAACGGCTGTTGCAAGATTAACCCAAAATGATTTGCAAAAGAGGCAGAGAGTACTGGAAATCTAGGTAGAGGACTTGTCACTCAGATCCCAGGGAACATTGTTATTGTTAATTATAATTATATACTGCCAGTGAGCAATCATTACTAATGACTTTTGTAAATTTCTAGTGAATAAATAATAATAAACACTGATAAGTTCTAAAACTAAAGGGTAGAAAGTCACCAAATGTGGATGCCAGTTGTGATAAAATCAAGAATGCTAATTATTATGGTTAAATAAAGATTCAACGTATGTCTGAACGAGCGAGGCTGCAAGTTGTTCATTGGGCAGCTTCTGGATTAGCATTCAACTGAAACGAGTCCTGCAGTAGACAATCTATCATTCCCTTTGAGTTAGAAGCAAAGTGTAGTATTTGTTCCGATATTACATTGTGTAACGAAGCCGGG
Organism: Euprymna scolopes; assembly: GCF_053919585.1. NCBI lineage: Eukaryota > Metazoa > Mollusca > Cephalopoda > Sepiida > Sepiolidae > Euprymna > Euprymna scolopes. Next base: position 39,410,897 of record NC_136486.1, on the reverse strand, counting down.
CGACACCGGATAACTTTGCTTCCTAGGTTGAGGGTGAGTGGGATGGAGCTGGGCGAGAGGTCTCAGTCCCATCTCGTGAGAAACCAACGACTTGTCATCGGGTTACAAGTAAATTATTTGGAGTTCAAAAGGGTCAGGAAAGATAAGCCAGATGCCTGGTTAGCGAGGGAAACGCAAGGAGGTCAGGGGAGGGTCGACGAGTAAGTCGACCACGAGTGTAAACGATAACATGATTCACTTAAGCCAACAAGTTGGGGGTGACGAGAGAGAACGAACAATTCCTGAAAACAATTGAATTAGTCATTCTAATTTCAAGGGGACAAATTGGTTAAATGCCTAGACAGATAACTAATTCTCGGAATTGAATCGAAAGGGGGTCGGTTGGGAAGGTAGAGAGAGAGAGAGAGAGAGAGAGAGAGAGAGAGAGAAAGAATTATGATTACCCGTCGAATAGAGAGGTTGGGCCGACTACGGAAGGAAGGGAGCATGACGTTTAATAAAACTACTGCGGAGATAGACGAACAAGGAGAATTGGGCAGTCTGTCGAACAGAGAAGTTGGGAAGCTACGCGTGCCGCCAGCCTCTTCTAATTAAGACGAAGAGAACTAACAAGACCATTACTTAGAGTTTAGTAAAATACACTGTGGGGGTTGCATTCCAAGCCTGACGAAGTATAAGTGACGAGCCAAGCCTTGATGTATACCGAATCACTAAATGAACAGCCTAAAACTATCCTCATCGTTGTTGATTGTTTCCATTTATACTTGTGAAGACTGCCCTTCGATTTCAGCATAACCAAACTTGACTTTCCAGCCGTCGCAGACAGAGAGAGACGGCCACCGACGAGAAGACGATCACGACCCAAATTACCAAGAATTCCCGATTGGGCGTTACAACACTAGACGGCCAGATACCAACGTCCAATTCGGAGAGACTCAGTAGCAGAGGGAGAGAGACGGATGCTTGTGCGGGGTCCGAGGCTCGAAGGAGCGAAAATATAGCCAACCGTCCTTAGGGTTAGTGTGCGTCGTTTTTCACCGTGCGCGCGCGACCCCTGCGAAGGAGAAAGGGTTATAATTGCATCTTTTCTCTTCTTGGTTAGTGAAGGAGAAATCCTTTTAGACTGAGGTAATTTTTATTTTTGTCTCAATCCAGAGTGTCCCTTTTTGGAGAGCTGGATTTTCCGATCATTAAAAACCAAACTTGTAAAAGCGTTCTCGTGCGGAGCAAGTAAATAGAGACAGCTAATCGTTTCACATTGTTGAACAGAGAAAGTTATTTTATTATTATTGTTGTAGTACTAAGACTTCTCTATTCTCTGCAGTAATTGGAGTTGTTAGCAAAATTCTCAGAATGATCTTCGTGTTTGTATAGATTTCATGTAGACGATTTTTGCATGTACATATGTCAAATCTTTAGTTGTAACCAGAATTTTTCTTTACTGACAAAACTGATGAAATGTCTCAATTTTTATCTCAAATGTGTTAATGCTTCGCATTATTTCATTATCTGTATCTGCATAAAGTATGAAGCCTGCAGTAAAACTTAAAAAATTTTTTTAATTTAAACACCAAATTAGCAATTTTTAAATCGTGCAGTTTCTCCATTGCCGAAATTTCAAAAAACAAAGGAGAAAAAGAAGTTGGCTCTTTTCTTTCGTTTCATATTTACTAAGTAGGATGAATAAGACAGGTAATCAAAATATTCAGATTTCAAACAATGGCTATCTACAGGTGCGTTAAAGGAGACGTTTAAGCTTTGCACACATGCCCCTACCCCATATATATATAACATAACTATAGCCACATTTGTTAGTTTGAACTGAATACTACACTTTCTTTTGAATTGAATTATAGCCTTGACAAAAATAGTTGAAGGATTACTTCTATTAGGAGATTATATATATATAATGTGTGAGAGAGAGAGAGAGAGAGAGAGAGAGAGAGAGCGAAGCGTGAGATAGACAGATACACACTAACTATACATACCCAGTATTGCTCGGGAGTCTTTCAACTCTCATATTTGTTTTTTGTTGGCTTCTTTTTTTTTTTTTTTGTTAATATACAAAATATGCTTTTTTTTAAACTAGTATTTTTAAAGTTAAATAATAATTATGATATAATTCGGCAATGGAATTATTAATTGAACCGAATTGTTATGAAACTGTAACAAATTTTGTTAAATTCTGGTTGAATGTATATTTATAAAATTGTCGGATGTAATAAATAGATTAACAAAATGTTAAATAACCACAAAAACAAACAAACAAACAAAAAAAAAAACAAGTTTTAATACAACTTCAGAAAGTAGCAGACTCTTGATGCATACCAAGATGGAATACTTGCTACCACATCTGAGGCGATGCAGTTCAGAACTGTCTTTCTTGCCCTGATAAAGTACACATCAACTCTGAAACCGAGTTGTGGAAGGATCTCTTTTCTCTTGACCCTTTTCGAGGGGGGGGGGATCTTTCCCTACTCTATTGTTATTTTCATGATAGGTTGAGCATGGAATTATATAATTCCTGCATAAAACCTTCACAGCAAAGAACATTCTATTCTTCCTCTGTATCAAAAACCAAACAAAACTTCGATGGGCAGAACTTCTTTCCAAGAACTTCTCATCCATAGAATACAATACCAATACATACAATAGTCATATTCAAGATCAATATCAACAAATACTTGAACCGTATTCTTAAATAATCAAATTCCAAACCTCTCATAGTATAATTCATTATTCAATTAACAATTTTGTTAATTCTTAACCTTGAGTGGCCTTTAGGCCTTCATGTGATGACTCATTAGTATAAAAAAAAAAACACAAAAATGTATCCTCTTTTGCAAATCATTGTGCAAAATAGCAAATAAAGTAATTTCAGTATATATTAAAAAATTTTCTGTTTTAAAATAGAAAAATTATGAACAATTATTTAAATTCTTAAATTATTACGGCATGGCTTGATAATGAAATTAAGTGAACAAATAGTTTAGAAAAGTATAAATAATTTTAATATAAACTATGACTTTGGTATAACTAATGTCTTAACCTTTTTTTTTTTAATTGCATTTTCACCCCAAACAAAGCACAGTGTCATTTTGATGTAGAGGACTACTATCTGGGACATAAATTGCAGGGATACTATGTAGGGAGTTGAGCAGTAAAGATGTCTGTAGACATTACACTTGAACTTCTGCATATCAGTACAGTCAGGGAAGCAAGAACCCGGAAGGGAATTCCAAAGTTTAGCAGTTTTGGGGAATAAACTATTAGAATAGAAAGCTCTCTAGCATCTGGGGATTTCTGTGTAGGGATGGGATTTTGCTGTTTGTCTGGTTTGTCGGGGGTATTTATAATCGAGTGGGCACAAGAACTTGTAGTTCGTTGGAGCACTAAAATACTTGTAAAACAGGCAGAGGAATGCAACATTTCATAATGGGATGGAGGTTGAAGCCTAGCTGACTGTTCATGACCTATTAGGTTGGCGACTCTTTTGAACCGTATCCAGGAGTTTTTTTGTTTGTTTGTTTTTTTTTAAACACATCTTGATTATGCAGCATTTATTTTTTAACTGACCATGATTTTTTTTTCTGTTTTAATAATATGTAGCATCCTTCTTGGTAAGACTACACTAATCCCATATGACCCAGCAGGTGTCAACAAGCCACCAAAGAAAAACAGTTGTGATTTTGAGTGACAGGTTCCTAAAATAAACTTTAGTATCAACTTTTGACCTTTTAAAGTTTAATCAACAATAGACTTATTTTATCCTACCAAAACTGTAAACTTTCATATTATTAAATCTCAAAATTCATACACAAAAATATACACACATTTATACACTTTCTTTCCATTAAAATTGGAAGATAGATGGAATGAGAGGGGAAGGGGGGCATTAAAATTGCTGAATATCTTTAATATATACTAGACTACCTGTGACCCGTTGGATCAGTATATGTTATAGCTAACTATGGAATAGTACCTATACAGAATTAATGTATAAACGCATAAAAATTGAATTCACATGCAAAAACAAACATGGTGACCATTGAAAACAATATGGAATACATTAGATAATAAAGGTTTTAACAACACAGCCCTAAAGATTAAATGAAAAATCCTTTATATAAAAGGAGTGTAATCCGTTGAAAAAAAAAAAAAAATACAAAAAGGGAGTATGCATTGTACATGGGTACCTTAGTTTTTTGTGTGTGTTAACACCCTTAAAAATATCAGGAAATAATAATCAAGTAATATTTAACGGTGAGACCTTTTCAAAGCAAATTTACCCCGTTCCCCAGCCATACAATTCTTGAAGTATTTCTATGTATTTTTAAAATGTTTGGAACTTATGACCCCTCCCCACACTCCATTCCCTATTTTTGCCCCTCCCGCCACCAAACTTGAAAAAATGCTAACGATTACATGTCACATTTATTGATATGTGGCCAAAAAGTGGGTACCCATTTTACATTAAATTCATATAGGAAAATGATCCCGCACTCTAAAATGTTAAATTTTTATCATTTTATTAACAATTTCTTCTTTTATATTATCTTTAAAGGCCGTTGAAACGTATTAGCTAAAGAAAAGTAGATTTTGATTTCTTTTTAGGAGGTAAATTATGCTGGGTTAGGTTGTAAAAAAATACCAAATAATTAAAAATATATGTAAATTAATGAAGTAGTTTTTTTTTGTTTTTTTTTTTACATTAGAAAAACATTCGTTTTTTTTTTTGTTTTGTTTGAAAATGATTCCAACTTGCAATGGAAATACAACCGAACTAATCCTTTTAAAAATTTGGGACGTTAAAACCGTATATGGTATAATCAAAAGTATTTCTGACCGATATTTGTGAAAAAAAAACAATTCTGCTTATATAGTTTAAAATAAAAAAATAAAAACGTTTATATTGCTTAAAATTATAAAAAGTTTTGTATGTATTATTTAAAATAAATAAAAAGCATAAAATACACATCAAGTGCACTTGAAAGCCAAATCACAACGTAATATTAGGAAAATAAACAAATATTTTACTTGTTTGAAATTCATAAGAAATATATTTTGGAGCCAAACTCCATCCTCAGTATGTTGTTTCTTTCTTTTTTTTTTCTCTTCTTTCTTGCCATGTTGTAAAGTTGGAGAAAGAAAACTCTGTAAAAAGCCGCGTGTTGTATCTCGGTGGTTATATTTTGAAATGTTGGAACTGTGCGTTTGCATAGTAACATAAGGGATTAGATGAATTTGGTTCCTTTTATGTGATATAGGGATCGAAAGAAAACATACTGAGGATGGAGTTTGGCTCTGAAATATATTTATATCAAATTTCAAACAAGTAAAATATTTGTTTATTTTCCTAATATTACATTGTGTTTGGCTTTCAAGCGCACTTGATGCGTATTATTTTATTCAAATTAAATCAACGTTTCTATAATGGAACTCACACTCTTCACGTTAAATAAAAAGTGTTTATTATTAAAAAAGGTTTTGTTTATATTGTTTATTTGTGAAATAGAGTTTTTGCTTACTTAAAACTTAACTTTTGAAATACAGATATTGTTTACATATCATTTGTATAGTAACATAACAGTGATTAGAGGAAATTGTTTCCTTTTATGTGATATGAGGATCGAGAGTATTCTGCCACTCAATTTCCAATCTTGCTAGATTTTTTTTTTTATTTGTAACGCAAACCAATTTTTAAAAAATGTTTATATAAAAAAAAAAAGTTAGATGCTATTCTGTGTTGACAGTAAAGTATTTTCTTTTTATTAACACGGTTTCAATGTCTGGGCAAGCTGATTTGAGTAATTTTAAAGTCTTTTTAAACTGTTAATTACAGAATATATAAAAGACATTAAACCGTAAGCATTTGTTTTGTTTGAAAACGATTCCAACTTGCAATGAAAAATACAAATAAAATTCGTTAAATGCCGATGTAAAAAAAAGCGAAAGAGATTTACAGATTTCTTTTTACTTGCATATTTTAAATGCAAAAAATTGTTGATTAAAAAAAGCTTTTGTGACTATTTTTATTTCTTTATGCATGTGTAAAGTGGAACCAGAAACACTGTTTCAACGCTCAAACAAGACGATTTAAGTTTTATAATATAACTAGACTACCCGTGACCCGTTGGGTCAGTATGTTATATTAGTTACGGAATTCATGTATGAGCGTGACACTTGTGACAAGGAAAATAGTTTTTTTTGACATAACAGAAACATTTCTATGAAAGTATATTAAAATGAAAAATCATGGACGGATCACTCAAACATGAAAAAAAAAATACCCCCTATTCGTGTAAAGTTACCTATTTTTCCTCATAATCGCTCAAAAATCGAAAATTAAACATGATTTTCCTACTAATTGAACGCCGACAAAAGTCATTTAACAGCAAAAACGCACATGAACCTACCGATGAGAAATATAAGAATGAAAAACCCATATTGGAATCCTTCAACCAAGTTATAGAAACTTAAAACCTATAGCAAAAAAAAAATAAAATCTAAATAAATAAAATAAAACTAATATTGAAACAGATTAGTAGATGTGTCAACAAATTCACCGTTCTCACACAACTATTTTGTATCTAGAAATGTAAACAAAAAATAAAAAAAGAAGGAAGGAAGGAAAAGGGACGGATAGAGAGTAGTAGTAGTCTTGGCTTCATTACAATTGTTTGCCAACGGGTTAAAGTTGTTTAATTGTAAGAAAATAGCGACAGTATAGTTGTAATAAAGAATAGTTGCAAAACACCCCCACTCTTCCCATGTTAAATAATAATGTTAATATTTCAGTGCACAGGTCAAAATCTGCAAAAGTAGCGATTTGGGTTAATTTGTTTACGTTGTTATAGGTTAATTTTTATGCGCACATGCGCAACCGGATGTTGTAAAATGGAAAGTGGGTTACATCACTCGTTACAAGGTCATTTGAGTTTTATAGTTAGATAAATATTACTTTTACAAAACTTCGCTATAAATAGTAATCAACAATTAACCCTTATCAATGTGCCATTATATATACTATATTCACAGTATAACGATGTCCAACTGAAGACAAAACTCTTGAAGTGCAAAAGTTTTTCTAGAATAAAAATGTTATTTATTTTGTATTACCGTATGTACTTGTGTATAAGTCAAATTCATGGGAAACGATTTTAACATTATTTTTTTTGGGGGGATCGACTTATATATAGAGGTAATGTTTTTTTAAATGTTGTTAAAGAGCGACTCGACACCTGATCATAACATAGAAAACGCCATTTTGTTTGTGCACTCGGTATATACTGGTAATCCTAGTAATTAATCACACTCCTTCCGAACCCCACTGCAGTGTGTTTGCCAGCATGTAAGCACATGCGTGTTTTTTAGTGGGAGGCTTAATAATAATTGAAAGCATTCTCACAATTTTCACTCTCTAGATGTGGCTATAGGCCTAAGTTCAATATGATATATTCGTTGATGATATGACGTTTTTTTTTTTTTAGTAGGTTCGGAAATGTAGTGTTTACGATATGTTGTTCTTACCTAAGTTCAATAAGTTTTAACAATGTTATGTACAACTATTTAATGAAACCATTTTATGGCACCTAACGCACGTGTTAACATTATTACGGTATATATTATGGATCATGCAATGTATGCGTTTAAGTTATTATGGTACGTGACATAAATTATGTCTAAAAACAGTAACTGGAATCTGCAGCATGTCATTGATCAGAATGTCTGATTAGCAACATTTGTGTTCATTGCATATAAGTATGCAGCGGGTTGGTTCTATATATGAAAATTGAATAGACAACACTTGTGTAAATGTACATATTATCACTTGCGGATGCCGAGAAACAATTTATAATAAGTCTTACAAAAAATATCATTAAGGAAATTATCTGTGCAAGAAAGAGCCAGGAGACGGACCATTTAACTTGTCTAGAATTTGCAGCCGACTTATACGCAGGTAATACTTAAAATGCACATCAACTTATACACAAGATCGACTTATAAACAATTATATATGGTGAGCGTTTTTACAATAAAATTATAATGTCTGGGTTCGTACCAGTCATCCATAAACATCAAAGACAGTAATTTAATTTTATTTTTTAATAAATCTCTAACAAAAAAATTTATGAGAAATCCAACAATGGTAATTATTATTATAATCAAGATATAAATGCTACATAAGCATATGTATATAATCCTTATTTCAATTTTTCTAGTGCTACCACAAGATATTGAAGATCTGTTTGAAAATACTGCCTCCCTGATCTAAAATGCACCAAACAAAAAAATTTTTTCTTTCCCCTCAAGAAACCTCAATCATGTTCTGCAAAGTCAAAAACAAAAACTACAACTTTCCTTTACAAACGAATATTATGAATAAATAGTTAAAGACAAAAAATTTGAAGCATAAAAACGTCTTTCAAAATGACTAGATTGGATTAAACAACCCAAAAAGGGTTGATATGCCATAAAACAAAAACAAAAAAAAATTAAATTATTCCAATTTTAATCAAAATCCATTACCTGATTTTAATTCTAGAAACGTCTAAAAATTTAAGCTTAAGAAGAAATTGAAATTCAATGAATCTTGCTTAATTGATGTATAATGGCTATGGATCAAATTTAATGCTGATATGAAATAGTTGCATTTTCAAGTGAGAGGATTTTCCACCAATATAATGCCCCTTAAAAATGTTTTAAAATACTCCAAAGAAACTGAAATTTGGGAAATATTTATTAGTTGATATTTAATGTTTGTTAAAATTTTACAAAAATTAAAGCCATCTAAATACTAATTGTATCGTTTTTTACCTACCTTTGCATAAAAACTTAACTAAATATAGCCCACATTACAACCTCTTACACCTAGCAGCTGTGTTCCAAAATGTATGATTGGTTAATTAGTTTAGCGTAAATCCTGTATGTACAAATATGTAATGATATGTTGTTAATCTGTCATGTTTGAAGAAAACGTTTCATTTGGCAACTCAACTATTTTTTTTGTAGGTGGCTGTGCAATCCCCAGCTGGAGGCTCAGAATCTGGCACAGTAGGGGCACAGATTCCATAGTTTGTATCACTGCTGTTGATGTTCTGTGGCGCTGATCATCCTCAATGATAATAGTAATGATATACACACATACCTAACTGCACACACGCATTATATATATATATATATATATATATATATATATATATATATATATATATATATATATATATATATACACACATTTGGAGATATAAGTGGTAAAAAACAGGATAAAAAGTGCTCAATATGTTAGTAGAGCTGAATGTTTTTTATTTTACAACCCCAAAATATTAACTGTCTGCGGAAACAATTGTAATGGTCTAAGTTAATATTTTGAGGTGATAGGTTATCTCCCTCTCAGTAAAGACCAATAAGTCTCCTGTGTGTCATGAATAAATTCCTGGAATTCATATTAAATAAAGAAGTAGTCAACCACCTCAGCAGAAATAACCTTCTTAGTGACATGCAATATGGTTTCTGCTCTGCTAGATCTACAGAAGATGTGCTAACGGTTATATCTCATAGGATTAGTGAATCTCTCGACAAAGGCTTCCTTTCTAGGGCAATTGCTCTTGACATATCGAAGGCCTTCGATAAGGTATGGCATAAAGGCCTACTTCACAAGATTTCCAGCTACGGTATAACTGGAAATGTTTTCTCAATTATTAAATCATTTCTCTCTGATAGGTTCATAAGAGTAGTGGTTGATGGGCAGAAATCAGAAGCCACAGTATTAATGCTGGTGTCCCTCAGAGGTCCATCCTGGGCCCAACTCTCTTTCTGATCTACATCAATGAGCTCCCAAAACAGATACTTAAGTCATTTGTTGACATCTATGCTGATGACACGACCATCTATGGCAACACATCAAAGGCTGTAAATGACAATGTTCTCTCTAATTCTCTCTCCTCTGAACTTGAGCGCATAGTACAATGGGGTAAGAGATGGCTGGTTACTTTTAATGCATCCAAAACCAAGCTTCTATCTTTTCATCATCAACGCTTTGATCCCCATCTGGCATCAATTTAAATGGATGGCTCTCGTCTTGAGGAGGCTCCATGTTTTTACAAGCTTCTGGGATTGGCCTTTTCTCCAGATCTGAAATGGAACACTTACATCAAATCTGTTGTCAAGGTCACTGGAAAAATAGTGGGATCCTTCTACCGCTCCAGTAGATATCTCATTGCTGATGAAATTCTCTATCTATATAAAACCCAAGTACGTCCAAGGATGGAGTACTGTTGCCACATCTGGGCAGGAGCTGCTAAAAACAGCCTTTCCTGCCTTGACAGAGTACACATAGAAGAGACGTTGTTAGCCTATTTCTGCTTTATCGTTATTTTCATGGCAAGTGCTTGTCTGAGCTCCAATCTATGATCCCTCCTCGTCAAACTTTCACAAAAAGCATTTGTCTAGCTAACACTATCAATAATTTCCCCAACTCTTTATCTGTGTCTAAACCTAAGCATAGATTCAATGAAGAAAGCTTTTTTCTTTGAACTGCGTGCCTGTGGAACTCTCTTCCATTTGCCTGCTTTCCAGCTGACTAAAATTTGGTCGTCTTCAAGTCCAACATAAACAAATTCTTGATGCGCCGTTCCCTTAAGTAATCCAATTGACCAAATTTCCACTTCTAACGATTACTACGATATTGTCCCATTGACTACTGTACACTTATCCTCAAGTGGCTTCCGGGCCTTGATAAGCGGGGATTCTAAATATATGTTTATTTTATTGTTTCAACCTCTCAAAATCAAAACTAACTTGCACACACATACATGCACAAAGGGCTCAGTATCCTTTCAGAAAGAGCAATATTAATAATAATAAATTTGGCTTATCTTAATAATTTACGGCAGTTTCACAGATCATCCAAACCTCAGAAGTCCATTAGCAAACTTCTGAACATCTTTATGCATTTGAATACAAATTCTGAAACACTAATATAGTATAATATATATTACTAGCAGAACCTGTGGAAATTCCATGGAATGAGAAATCAATTTAATCAAAAATTATATTTTGATAAAGCTGATATTTTTCTATATAGAGCAAAAAATTAGTTTTTTCGACTGACAAACAATAACATGCAGCAAATACAAGTTGATTAACATTTCTATGAAAATAGTGTCCATTGCATTTAAAATCTAGAACTGACCCAAATGAGATAAATTAATAAGTACTAATAAATACTCAGAAAGTAATATTGTGCTACATAGTTCAATACAAATAAAATCACATTGTAACTGTCAATCTTTAATTTACTCATTCAGTCCAGCATCTCTTGACAGATAACGTTTTTTTTTTTTTGTTGTCCTGTTTCTTTTGAATGTCCCTTTTTTTTTTTTTTATTACATAATGTTTCAGTGACTTCTTTCTTCGGTGAAGAACTGCTGCATGTCGAAATTACTGAGAGTTACTTTCTCACACCATTATAAAAATCATTTGATGTTCGAAAATGAGGCTACATCAAAAGAAGGTCACTTTCATGTTCTTGTTCAGGATTGCCAGATTGGCTTTTTAAAGCCAAATTTTGCGAATTGGCTTTTTTTCTTCTTTTTATTTTTAAAGCACGTTCAGGACTGCAGGACACAGCGCAAAAGATAGTCAGTATATCTCTGAACTAACAGATTAGGTTAGTGCATGTACGGTGATGGAAATTGGGTAGAAGTTGACTATTTAAGGGGACGTCTCAGCAAGAATTTGTTCACATTGGACTTGAAAACGATCATGTTGTAATCAACCAGAAAGCAGGCTAGCGGAGCAGAGTTCCACAGGTGGGCAGTTCTAGGAATTAGTCGATATTAGTATAAAAAAATATACTTACGGCAAGTAAGCTACACAAATATTTGAGTTACATGCTTTCATTAAATGAAACACAAACGTTTCTGTGTAGCATACTTGCCATACGTATATTTTTATACTATTATTAAGATCTATTCATGTGTTGAGAACTGTTTAAGTAAATAGTGAAACAAAAAAATATACATTACCTTATATATACACACATATGTATATGTGGATACATAAAAAAAATGCCAGAAAAGTTATTAAAAAAACACATAAGATAGCTATTCAAGAATATAGTTGATTATTTTATCGAAAAATATTAAATTAAAAATATTTTTGTTTAACTGATGATGTATCCATATATAAAAATAATTTAGTTAATGTCTATTTCAGTCATTCAAATTATTTACAGTGAGAGGAGTTTTGGCATTGTGCTTAAACAAAAACTAGCTTAGAGAAATATAATTACTATCTTGGTAAATAAATTTGGAAAGAGACTAGCTAATGGAGGGTGATACACAAATCCATAATTTTCTAGTTAAAGGACTATCCTTAAACAGAAAAAAAAAAAGGTATAAAATATAAAAGCAAAGAAAACAATATTTTATAATCTATATATCTATAAAAGTGAGAATGTGTGTGAGGACACTTCTCAACCAATATACTCAACGAATGTTTGATCTACAACCTTGAAATTTGGTATATAGGGTATTCAGACATGTAGAAAATTTTTTAATTAATTTTCATCCAGAAAAAAGGGCTACTAAGGAGTCAAAATTGAAAAATTGGTATGTGGAGGGGGTCATCAGATTCTTATCTGTCAACTGTTTCATGAATGCGCATGTGTGAATCGTTCATCTGACATATTACTTATGTATAAGTAGGTTTAATAAGTAGGTTTGAAAATGGTTATCATACTTAACTCACTGCTTTTAGGTTTTGGTCTCAGCTTGAGTATTTTTTTTTTTTTTTTACTTACAAGAAGTGAACTGTTTAGAAAAAATATAATACTCGCATGCACATGTCCTAGTTTCTTTCTGTTTTTTTTTGTTTTATTTTTACTTAATTTTTTTTAAGGAATTTACTACCTATAGTATTTCTGTTTATAATAAATAAGAATTCTGCATTAATTAAAATATAATATTTATGCGTATCTTATGACCGGGCAATACTGGGCAGCCTGCTAGTTTTCTATATAAAATTAAAATTTTTTCTTTACTTTTGTATTTAGAAAAAAATGAGTCCCTGTCCTTTAACTAGAAAATTATAAACTTAAGTTATCATCTGAGAACTTGTTTATAAAGATGGTGATTACTTTTTTCGGGAAAAAAAATTTTTTTTTTCATTTCAACATTTTACATGTGCAATAACAAACTGATTTTAACATACTATTTTTAATATTATTGTTTTTTATATACTAAAACATAATTATAAAATTAATTATTTGGAAATAATGCCTGAACCCATTTCACTTTACATAATTTACATGACAGAAATAAACATTAACAGCTAATTTGAAACTGTTGTACCATTAAACACTCTTATGTGTAGACATTCAAAATAAATACAAAAAGAAAGAAAAATGGAAATGTAACTGCCACCAGTTGTGATGATGCATCTGAAACATGCGGTTACTTAGAAAAATAAAGGATTATGAGAAAAAAAAATATGTGAGAACAGATTTTTGTAAATATTCGTGCAGAGATGGAAAGATAGAAAAAAAAAAAAGAGGAAAACTGAAGAGCAAGCCCCAAAATTGGTTAGTGAGCAACTGTGAAAGAAAAGAGAAATAGGAATAGAATAAATGCTTTAGTATAGCAATGGATGATGGGTCAAGATGGTACCTTTCTGCGTATTGATTCTATGTCCAAGTCTAGCTGCTGCCTGCTTGGTAAGTAAGGGAAGCCCTTGTTGAATGCCTGTCGGGGGTGAAGGAGGAGGATTAACAAATATCATTTCCATCAACTAACATTTTACTTATTATGCAGATGGTGTTTTCTATAGGATAACAACATCTTTACTGCTTTGAAACAATTCGAAAACAAAAAGTTAATAGAAACAGAAATAAATTTATAATCTAAAAATACGTATAAAAAATTTAAACAATATAAACATGATAAAAACATTTGAAATGAAATGTCAGCAAAATACACAAAACAATATATGGAATTATTTAAAAATAATAGATTTAATAATAGCAAAAAACAAAAAAAACAATTCTTTTTAGAAATAATTATAATTATAGGGTTAAAATAAAAAAATTAATGAAGTAAACAGAAAAATGTATAAAAAATATGTGTAAGAATAACCATTTTTTTTTCTTCAATTTTCTTATTATTTTGTTCCAGCTGGAGATGGGGCATCCTACCAGATGCCAGACATTCACCTGCTATCTCATATATTCCAGCAGAAAGATATTTTAAAAAATCGAACCATTTCTTTAAGTGTAACTGTTTGTATCTCTTGCAGTTGATTCACTGGATATATTTGCCAGGTAGTTTTTTTTTTTTTTTTTTAATGCGTTCTGTTGCTCCTATAATTACTAAAATGATGGAAATCTTCCTAAGATTCCAGTTTCTTTTCATGTCGTACATAAGAGCTTGTTATTTTGTTATCTTTTCCCTCTCAGCTCTGTTTGACCCAGCATTATTGAGGAGACTAACTTCTACTTAGTTTACTTTCTCTTTCTTGTCCCATATTACTATGTTGCGTTTAATAGCTCCATTTTCTAGATACATAGCTGCAGGAATTACATAGTCATAGTGAATGATGTACGACCTATTTGCAACTGCTCTTTCTGATGTCAAAATGCTTGTTAAAACATCTTTATATTAATACATTTGACTATTTCCCGAGTGCTTGTGTATTTCTCACTTCTGTAATGTACACATTAATCTATTATTTATTGAAATTAAAAAAAAAAAATATCGCAATCGTGTATAATGATTTTAAAAAAAAGAAGCATATTTAAAACATAATTACAAAAGAAAAGCCACAAGAATGAATTATGCTTTTTTCATAAAAATGTCAGCCATTTTGATTTTTTTTTGTTAATAGGTTAAAAATAATAATTTGTAACCCTTAGAAATTTTAAAGGACACTAAATTCCACAATTTAAATGCTTCCAAAATCATTGAAAATGGCTTTAAATTATGTATCATAAAATTGGAAATTTTGCAAGTGTTTTAAATCAAATAGTATGTTATAGAGATTAAAACATTACTGTAACAAAGCATACGTTTTATAACAATTTGGTTCAAATAATAATTTAAAGAGTAAAAATGATATCGTAATCATTAAACTTAACTTTCACAATCCCAGTTGAAAAAAAAAAATTAAACAAATAAAAATAAACAGATTCTAGCGCAACGCCGAGTATACAGAGCTAGTAATACACAAAAAATCTGTATATAGATGAAAATATATTCATCTGTTCATGGATTGAGCACTATAGGAAGTAAAATCGCTACCTGTATTTAGTGCCAATGTAAATCTCCCTGTAAAAACGAATAGTGCACTCTTTAAGTGCTATTATTGGTAATAACAGTAAAACTTCTATTTCTTGTTTGTGCCGATGACACAGTGGATAAAAGTTTGGCGTGTTGGAAAAAAACACAACAAAACAAGAAAAAAAGACACTGATTTTCAATTTTAGATTGAGCACTCATGTCTAGCCACAATGAAAAACTGTGATTCAGCAAAACAAGTCTACAGATGACTATATATAAAAGGTACATATATTTATATATTTGTACATAAGGATTCACTTGTTCCATGTCCATTAGACATCAATTAAGATAGATTACCCAATTCTCAATTTCATCTTAAAACTTAAGATTAAGCTTTAGATTTTGAACAGTTTCTATAATTAAAATCATCTAACAGATTTTGGTCAAAATTGAAAAAAGAATTATAAAGTTTAATATAATATTCTGATTTTAATATAGAAGTGTTGCAAAACGGTACTGTTTAAAGAATTAGTTTATCCCATATACATACATATATACATATATATAACTACTTCATTTACTCACATAAAATTAATATACGAAAGTATAAATTTATGCATAAACTTTAAGTATTTACTTCAAAAGTGCTCAATACGTATATATATATATATATATATATATATATATATATATATATATACATACATACTGTGAAATTACATTCCAATTATCACAAAAAAAATCAGTCCACACTCATAACTTTTGTTTTTAATTTTTTTTTTTTTTTTTTTTAAATGTAGGCAAATTTTTATATTTGTTTTCTATAACTTTAAAAAATTCGCCTATCTTTAAAAAAAAAAAAAATATATTAAAAATCATGATTGTGGACTAATTTGTTATGGTAGCTAACATGTAATTTTACAGTATATATATATACTCTACAGACAAAAATCATTCAGCTTAATTTTTTTTTTTTTTTTTTTTTTAAACAATTTTGACTATTTTATAAGCAAAATATACTCTAAAATAAATATATATATTTATATACTCTCAAGAAACCTAGTTTATAGTGTACTATAAAAGTGAGGTTGAAAAGTGCCTAATCATACTATCATTTTTGCTGCTTGTTAAGTTCCAGTGACGTTAAAGGTATTCGTTGCAAAGTAGGCAGTTGGGCTAAATGCAAGAAAAGACGCGAGAAATTTGGCATTTAAGGAGCGGGAATAATCTACACATTGTTGCAGGTTTTGTTTTTCTTTCTTTGTTTCATATCCAATGAAAAACTTTCAAGTCACCTATCTTCATACTAGAAAACGAAACAGCATTTTAACAATATAAGGACAGGCAATGAGAGTGCAAGTTCTTTGTTTTTCAACCAACTTTTTATCTCCGATTCATAAAAAGTCACTAAAATCAGAAAATTGTCCCATCTTAATGAAATTTTCAGTATTTATTAAATAATAAATGAATATTAATAGAAAAAAGAAAAAAAGAAAAAGAAACTTTCTGTTAGGTCATCACCACCCCTGCTTCATTTTAAAGGCGAAATAAATTTTATTATACCAATAGTCGGCACAATGATGTTGAAACACTGGTTCTTGTTAGATCAGCAGAGTGAAGCAATATGGAGCTTGGTCAGTACCAGATCGGTGACTAGGCCCTGTATGCCATCTCTCCATAACCGGGATATACATGTGGCTGAGTACTGCTTATTCCCTGTAAACTTCCTCCTTTGGGCTAATACCACACTAGATATTATCGATTCTGTTTTTTTTTATTTATTAGTCAAATCCCGTTTTTTTATCGTAGGTAGATGAACAGCAATTAAAAACAAAAAACAAAAAAACAGAGCTACACAATAAAATCAAAAATAAATGCTACAGAAAAATTCCAGGAGCATACAGTGACTGACAATTTTATTTACACCAATGTTTACTAATATTTGCCATAAAATGAATGGAGATTTTAATAAGTATATTTACATAAAATATAATCTATATGATTATAAAATTCTGTGGACCGTCTAGCTATGCTTCCTTGCTGGAATATTGTCTTTGACAATCGGGCGATTACATCTTTTAAAAAAAAGGATGACAGGTGAATTTTATATATATATATATATATATATATATATATATATATATATATATATATGGGGGGGTGTAGCTCAGAAGCTAAGGAATAAAGGTGGAGAGTTGCATGTTTTGATTTCTAGCTGATGACACCCTAGTTATACATATACATCTTTTTAGTTTCGATCTCACTACTATATATTAGGTTCAATATATTAATCGATAGAGAATTGTCATTATAATAATAAATACATAATCTGCATGAATTAAAATATATCTAAACATATCATATACGACCGAGAAACGCTGGACGGCCTGCTAGTGTAAATACTCCCAATAAACGCTAGTCAGGTAGGTACAACTATGTGTGTGTGTCTGTGTTTGAAAGTTTTAACAATAAATATTTTAAACTTTAAAATAAACGAGTATCTTTATCAAAAAGAATTGTGAACAAAGTCTTTTTTGTTTGTAATTATTCAATGTAACGCGCGTGCACACACACACATATCTAATACATAAAGTTAAGTTGGTCGAATTTTCCAAGTTAAATAGTAATGCAGCTGTCAAATCAATATTTGCTTTTTACAAACTATTTTCGTCTATCACATTTCAATCGATTTCATCGATTAGATATTCTGACCAGCTATTTCCTTTAACAAAAAAAAAAAAAAAAAACATTTACAGATTGGTGACAAATACAGCCAATTAGGACGTATTCCTAATTGGCTGTATTTGTCACCAATACACAAAATTGCAAATGGCTATCAAGCACAGTCCGTGAAGTGTGTTGAATATATTTAAAAAAAAAAATAAAAAAAAAGTAAGTATTCACTGTATAATATTGAGGACACACACACAGATATATATATATATATATATATATATATATATATATATATATAAGAGATGTTGAGGGTGCACACACACACACACACACACACACACACATTTGGAAAGAGAAACATACTTCGAATTGTAACAAATATTAAGCTGAATGAAAGTGAATTTTCACCTTCAGAGCATGTATACTATTTGTCGTCATTCAAAAAGCCAAAAGATGGAATTAATTCAATGATGGAATAAATTTTCAATAGTATTATTTTTTCATTTTTTTTTTTTTTTTTTTTTTTTTAGTTCTGATGTTTAAAAAGTGTGAATTAATTCCATCATTTCGTTTTTTGAATGATAACTATTGGTACAATATAAACATAGCAAAAAATACAAGAGTAATAATGGAGTGATTTTATGTGTCTGTAAAACAATTTTTTAGTTATTTTTATTCATTTATTTTTTTTAATACTAGCAGGGGGTGCACAACCCTGCTGGTTGTAAAATACACTTAATATAGTTTAATTCATGCAAATTTCATATTTATTATTACAGAGCCAATTTTCTATTGAATATTATATTGTACCTAATATATAGTACTGATTTCAAAAGAAAAAAAAAATGACTTTGGTGTCATCAGCTAGAATTGAAACCAAAACATTTAACGCTCCAACCACATTCCCTCATTTAGCAGTTCAACCACAGTCGCTACTGTTTTAGCTAACCCAACTGATAGATAAGAAAGTTATAAAATTAAACCACTTTTAGCAATGGTTAGTCTACAAAAAAAAATGTCGGCAAGTTGAAATGAACATTTCGCATTTCAACTTGCCAACTTCTGTACGCATTATTCATCCATCCAAACAAAGATTTTACTCGTTAAAACCCATCCTTGGCATATGATTTTTGAGTATTATGTAATCAGTAGTTTAAGTGTTTAATAGTTAAATATTTACATATAAAACATACATACATACATCTACATTTTATTCATATAGATTAACATTTCACTTATTTTTAAAAAAATCTATAGCAAATTTATTTTTTGCCAGGTGAAAGAGAGAGAGAGGGAGTTAAAATTTCAGGAAATTTTACAATAAAATAAAATGCTTATAACACTTATTAAGCTCTCTTTCTCCCTCTCTACATTATATATATATATATATATATATATATATATATATATATATATATATATATATATATATATATATATGAGAGAGAGAGAGAGAGAGAGAGAGAGAGAGAGAACATGTTTCTTTTTTAATTGAAGATGAAACTAAATGTTACTAATCAGTTTTCTTTTTCATCTTCTATCTATATATATAAAAGCGAAAATGTTGGTGTGTGTGTGTGTGCGCGTTTTTGCGTATGTCCAAGAAAGGCTTTTTTGCCCCGAGAAGCGATCGGTCACCTCACAAGTTCTTAAAACTTTTTATATCGCGCCTAAATGATAATATCTATGAGTTAACAACCAGGGTCGCCTGTCTATTTAATTTGCCCGACTTTGAAAAGATAAATATTCAACAATTTTCGATCTCCTCATGTGCATTAAGGTTTTTCATATAAAAAAAAAAAAAAAGAACTGAACAGACTTGCGGTAAATAAAACACTGTCCTGCACTCAAAGTTGACATCATTAACTCCTCAAAAACGGGCACCTGCCAATTCGCACGTTTTTTTTCACACTTTATTATTTTCCAACTGCGCGTCAAGGCTTCGGTTTTTTTTTAAAACAAACACCCGGCCAACGATTTATTCAAAAACACACACCTACAAACACCCGGGCAACGCCGGGTACCCTCTGCTAGTATAAATATAAAATGATGGAAAAATTATAGTTTAAAATTTGAAAAACTGGACTGACAATTCATAGAGTTTGTAAATCAATACTGCCTACAAAAGAGGCCAGAAAAATACATTTTTAATATAAAATTCTGATAAAATATTAGTCAAAGTTTAGTAACTTCAAATTTAAATCTCATTAACTCTGTTAGGTACTTTGTAATTATTATGATTATTGTATTCTTATCAGAAAAAATATATATATAAGTAGAGAGTGCAAAATTGGCTTTGCAATCGAGTTACAGCCTTTTTCTCACAAAAGAAATGTTCCTAGGGCTTGTTTATACTATAGTTATTTCCATAAAAAGTGTTTGACTGAGCTTTAATCTCTAGTTTCACATTTACAGCAATAGCCTCTCTTTCTACCACCACTACAAAGAAGTTTCCTTTCTTCCTATGTGCAGCTTAAACCAAATGGAATTTTTATGAATAGAGTTTCTTTTTCCTAAAAGTTCGACCTGTGGAGCATTAACATGGAAGTGCTTCATTGCAAATTATGGCCATTTTCAAGCCTAATGTCAAAAAATACATGTCAAGCTGTCCTCTTAAGTAATCAAATTTTGTTAATCGTTTTACATGGTTTTGTTCTTTTTACTGTCATAACTTGTCAAGGCCAGATGCCACTCGAGTATAAGGGTTGATGAGATGAAATGACTGTCAGAACAAAATTCATATACTTTTAAGGACGGTTCTAGATAGGAATCTGTTGACATTGGTTTGGCAATGTGTTCCAGAACATTTTGCCTAAAACTAGGCATGCTGAAGAAGAAGAAGTTTTTCTTTATCATGGTTACAAGATGAGGCAGCATCCTGAACAGATTATATATATATATATATATATATATATATATATATATATATATGGAAGAGTTAAACGTAGAGAATAAGATCAATTCTTTAAGAGGAGATTTAGCGGGATAATGCAAAGCTCAACAGATTGGAGCTTATATAGAAATCAATAAAGTAAGAAAATGACAATATAAAACTATATTGATGTATACCCTTATTGAATAAATCTATATATATTAGTATATATTAGTATATATTAGTATATATTAGTATATAGTTTTATATCGTCATTTTCTTTATTTATTGATTTCTATATATGTATATATCACACTTAGAGTATTTTCAGTCATAGGAAGAAATTCTGGAAGTAAGAGGCCCAGATCATAAAAGATAAAATTTGAAGCACAGTCATGTCTTACAAAGGAGTAGAGATTTGAGCTAAATCGAGCACTTTCCATTATGATAGAGTAGAGAGAGACTAGCAATGTCTCTCCTGTGAGAAAAGGGTTGTAAGGAATAGAAAAGATCATCTCCCACTAGATTTTGAAGTTGATTCTGAATTCTGTCTTGGTGACAAAGAGTGCTCTGAGCACCAACTCCCCACTTGTGGCATCAATGCTCCATGTTGAGATTTATCTGGGTTATATAGGGAGAAGATTGCATCAGAAGTCGGGTACTTCCTGGAGTCGTAGAATGAGCTAACTATTTCTCCAGTGTGTCTAGCAACAGATTGTATGGAAACCTTTGCTTTTAGGTTCAGAGTGAAAATCAGTATTAGGTGCTTCTTCAAGGAGAACCATTCATTTTGATTGGGATAAAACAAGAATTTAGGTCATTAATGATAGAAGGAGAGAAGCTTGGTTTTAGAAGAAATTGATGAGCCACTCCCCCTCCATTTCCTCACATGCTTCAGATCATAAGAGAGGGAATCAGTAAAAGTTAATCACCAATGCTCTTCAAAGTGCTGCATAGACAGTTGTGTTGTCTGTGTAGTTGTCAACAAATGATCTCAGAATATAGCTAGAAATGTTAATGTAGATTAGGAAGAGGATTGAGTCCAGGATAGATCCCTAAAACATGCTGCTATTGATACTATGTGCTCCTGACTTTGAACTTCTTTTCTAATATTGTTTATCATCCAACTGAGTCTCATTAACCCTTATCCTCAGATGGCTTTTGGCCATAATAAGTGGTAAATTGTTGGTAATAAAAAAATATTGACTATTGAATAAACATTGAATGTGCTCTGATGAACTTATAGCTCTTGTGCTCCCTTGATGTACATAGACCAACCTGACAACAACCCCTTCACTGTTGAAGTCTCTACATGCCGGAAAGTCTTCTACTCTAATAGTTTCTTCCCTCAAACTGATAGACTTCGGAATTCCCAATTTCCTTGACTGTATTAACCTACAGAAGATTAAATGTAATATGAACAGATATCTTATTGCTCACTCTCCCCAGTCACCTATTAGACACAACCCCAATTTTTGGAGTGAGAGAAAAAAAATGTAGTACTTTAAATTGTATTTTTCCTTGTCATTTTTCTTAAATATCAATTTTTATGTGACAACTTCAGAATATATTGTACATTAAATTAAGTAAAGTTTTGACAAAATTAAAATATTTTTCTAGATATAAAACAACAAATTTTCTGATACTTCTTGAAGACTTCTTAACTAATATATCTTAAATATAGAAAAAAAGTCTTATCTAATACTTATGAAAGGAAAAGCCTATCCTGTGTCTCACTCTATCCTTGTGGGAAAGCGATTAAATAGGAACTTATGTAAATAACAATTAAATGTCGATATTGATTTATTTACATGATATCTAATGGAGTTGGTGAAACTTATACATGACGACATTAGAATGATTGGAGACAAAAAAAAAAATGGCTAAGCTTATGACTAGAATATTTTCAGGCTATTTCTGGAAACAGCATAATTAGTTCCTAAAGCAAATCTGAGAAGCAAAAGAAAAGTTCTAAAGAAATTATTAAAAAAAAAATTTTTTTTCAATATATACAGCTAAAAATATCTATTCACTGAGAATATAGAGAAACCATTCAATACATCCTAGATAAAACAAGAACCATGAAAACCGCAAAAGGGCAGAAAGTCAGACAACTGACTTTTGTTGGACAAAACTATTATAAGCAAATGTGGATTCACTTTATTCTAAACAATCTCATTAAAAAAACAAAAAACAAAACAAACAAAGACATTAATTTTTCGTTTTATTTAATGTTTTTAAATGTGCTCAACCATCTCTATAAATAATCTCTGCCTGTTAGCAGGTTCGTCCATCTGTGATACTTAAATTTAAAACAGCATTTTCAATGGGTTGTGATTGTAAACGCATGATCACTACACGCTGTTGATTAAGGTTTAGGGGACAGCTGCTGATCCTTATATCTAGGCTCTAGTGCTATTAGATCAGGCTGTCTGAAGATATTACCTTCCTGACTTAGATGCATCAAACATTCACGTTTTTTTTGGTCCTTTCCTTTTGCAAAACTTAATCAGGTTTTGCAAAAACAGAAACAACAATTTTCCTCTACAAAACAACCAGAATTAAACATCATGAATTTGAAGATGTAAAGAATTTAAAGTATAAAAATTTTTGTCAAAATGATTGAACCCGAAACGGGTTGATATGTCACAAAACAAAACAACCAAACTTTCAAGATTCGGGGGAAAAGTCTTTTCAGACTGTGTTTGCTCTACCATCTTGCATTGCAACGAGACACGAGTCCCATATGCTTCTGATTTGCAAAGGCTTTGGCATAATGACCAGCAGCAAACTATAGAAAGCCATGCTTCATCAGTAATTTGGTGTTGGTGAGACTTGAGATGCTTTATGCACTCGGCACCTCAGATGTTTTGGCCAAGTACTGTGTACCACCTTTTGCATTAACTTCATACACTAGAGAGCATGGTAGACTGAATAAAATATGGCTTGAGTGTGCAAGAAATGATTTGACTAATATCAACACTTCGGATCGAGAGCAGGCATAAGATGTTTCCTACCCCATATTCTGTGACATACCAAAACTGAATAATCATGATCACAGATTGAATGGACTCGGCTATGCATTCCTGTTTTGAATAAAAATGAAAAAGTTAAAAATACAGAGAAAGCAATGAGAAAGGCCTTACCTCATTATAACGAGGCCGTCCTCGTAATTTTACAGGGGATATTTCATCTTTCTCATCGGATGTCCCTGATATGTCTTCACTCTCACCATCTGATCCAATCCGGGGATTTTCATGGACAACACCTGTAATTAGAGAAACAGTGGGCAAATTAAAGATAAAGAGGCAAAAGCAAATACCGTACTTTCCCCAAGGATATTATGGTCCCATGTTTCTAAGGCTAAAGAATAGGAATTAATTATATCTTATTCATTTATTGATGACTATTATCCTCATCTTTTAGTGGTTGTTTCACAACGTTTCGGCCAACTATTCCTCTGGTCTTCGTCAGGTGATTACCATGACAGGAGAGAAACAGTAGGTCTCAACATCATGAAACAACAACTAAAAAATTAGGATAATAGTCCACAATAAATAAATGAATAAATAATAATCATCTCAATAAACATTCCAATTAATTAAATAATATATAATTACATTTTGTTTTCTTTAAAGATGTGCCATCATAGCAATTAAAATATCTGTATAATACAACTGAAAATACTTAATATCTAAATTGAAATGCGACAATGTACAATTAATAACATTATGTATGAAACTAGTAACAACATTTTAAAATGCTTAACACAATACAATTTCATGCTAGGATGATAACTTTAGCTAATGTATTCCCTGAAATAATGTGAGATTGTTTTTTTAGTGACTGACTTCAAATGATACATACATTGTTTTGGTTTCACAAACAAAAAATCATTACGAAACTGGGGGGGGGGAAGGAAAAATATAAAAAGTATAATAAAGCAAAATAATTGTGATTTTTTAAAAAGTTTACTGAGATGTATATTTTTTTTGTAAAATGTTTTTTCAATTATATTTCATCTTTGTGTATAGCAATCCTTATATATATATAACTTCTTGCCCATGAAAAACGGGCAAAAGTCATAGCCCGTTGACTAAAACTGAATGCTTTATGCCAAATTAATGGTTTAAAATAATTAAATTTGGTCTAATTTTTGTATTAAATATTAATCTCTAAGAATACATTGAATGAATACCATAATATTTAGTTTGTTGCACATTATAATAAAAGTCCATAAAAAATTACAGGAAGATCAGCAGAGTAGTTTCCAAGGCAATTTCTAGAGTAAATGTGGTATTGTGGTGACTAATCCCCATTACTTACCCTGTATACTCTTGCTGTGTATCAAACAGATACTATAAACTTCGTTTGCTGCACCTTATCATAAAGGTCCATACAAAATTTCAGCCAGATTGGCCAAGTACTTTCCCAGAAAACGTGGAATGGACAATCATGCATACATACTAATATGACTATTAAATTTTTTTAAGAGAAAGCGACGACTGCGTGAATCAAGCCTGAAGTTTTTCTCATCTTATTTTTCGAGTTACTTTGAGATTTGAGTACTTTTTATTTTGTAAAAATATATAAACACATACAAACTCATGAAAAATATTATATATGCATATAAGATTATGTCTGGGTAGGTTTATCCATTAAAGGTGTCGAGTGAAATTTGAAAATCAAATAAGAGATGTGTTACATTTAACACTTTAAAGCGAAATAACGCAATTTTTTTTTAACCTTTATAAAATAAACGAATGTTTATTTTTAAAGAGAGAGAGAGATATATATTTCGGAGATATACACTCCTTTTTCCATCTGTATATATATATATATATATATATATATATATATATATATTCCTCTTATTCTTCGTCATGATGTTTAATGGAAGAATTTTAAGTGAAGTCCACTTGATGTTAGCTGTGGTTTTTCTGTAGCCGGATAATTATGTGTGGTCGCGCATGATTTGAAAGTCTGGGTAGGTTTATCCATTAAAGGCATTGAGTGAAATTTGAAAATCAAATAAGAGACGTGTTACATTTAACACTTTAAAGCCAAATAACAACGTTTAAAAATAAACATTCGTTTATTTTATAAAGGTTAAAAATATTACCATCATTCAGTTGCTTTTAATCTAGCTCTACTTTTGAAATATATACCTTACATATCTATAATATAAATATATTGTAATTTCAAAAACTAAGTTTTCATTTAAAATTCAAATTTGAAAATTCAAACATTGTGGAATAAATTGAAAAATAACTGCAACTTCTCTTCCAATTTCGGATTTTGTAATCATGGCCATCTCTTTTAAAGTTGCTGAGTTCTTTTTCTTAAAAAAATTGATAAAATAATTACTTGAATTATTCTGCGCTACGAAACAGGTGTTGTCAAGAATTGTGCATCCCAACGTACTTAAAGAAATAAAAGGTAAGATGGTCAACATCTTGAAATTTGGAATATAAACTATTGTCATTTATTTATATATACTCTGTAGTTACATTGAACTTCATAAATTAAAGGACTGGTATAAATAAAAGGTGAAATATAATTAAATAAACATTTCGCCATAAACATATATATACTAGCAAAAAAATTAAAAAAACAAGAAGGAATAACTTCATATCTGTATTTTTTTCAGATATTACAATTGTTTCGACATCAACCAGACAATTTTAAATTTTATGTTATTTAAAAATTTTCGTAGTGAACATCTATAAAATAATACAAAGTACAAATACAAAATGCATAGTATATATATATATATATATATATATATATATATATATATATACACACACACACACATTATTTCAATAAAATGTTCAAAATTATTAATGAACTATATGTTTAGCCATTATGCACTTTTTTCTAATTTCAAAACTAATTTTCATTGAAAGTGATAACCAGTAATACATTTTAAAGTGTTGATTAATCTTTGGCTTGATATGACAATTATATTTCTCGATATTAATATAATAAACTAAAAATAAACAAAGAGAAAATTACCTGGCTTTGAGAGAAAAGTTCAATCATGCCAATTGCCAAAGATTAAACATTGCCAATACATTAGATACGTTTCGTAAACAATTGTTACCACTATTTTTCTATTTTGTGTTTTGCTATCTACTATATTCAATGCATTTGTAATCTTGTTTGTTGTAAGCTGTTTAAAGTTAAGTTTTGTGAGCAGAGTCAAAATTTCTGAAAATCTATTTGAGTATATGACCCAACCCGCCTCGAGTTTTTGTTAAGGGTTTCTCACAAGAATAATACGGTACAACATTTTAAAGCAATAAACGGATGTCGGATGAAACAATTTCACAACACAAACACCTGAAAACAAGAAAATTAAAAAGACCCCAAATTAATATTCGGTTTAACACCAGTTTTACATCCTGGCATGTGTTGGATGACTTAGGTTAGTCTAGAAGTCAATTTCTATCTTTCATCTGGTTTTTATTTCTTCTTCTTTCTCTCAAATCTATACTTATCAATTGCTCATGTTTCCGTTGGCCTTTCTCTGTGAAGCGAACCTGCTACCTAAACTCTTCTACATCTACTAACCCTCAAACTATCATCCATTCTTTCAACATAACTATACCAATAAAGTCTCAAGTTGTACACATATATCCCTATATTCAGCAAATTAAATATCTTTTTATGAGATGATTAAATAGCCTTTCTTTAATACTCACATTACACCTCCATTATGGAACTTAGTCAAAGAGATTGTTATTGTTGTTGTATGGCATTCAACCTAGGTGGGTTGAACCGGCTTCAAGGAAATATTAAATTCGCAGGCGATCCTCAGTCGCCTGTATAAGTGAAAGATAAAAAAAAAAAAATTCTAATAGCAATAGTTTTGTTGGTCTATTTTGCAGCAAATCAACTCGTTTTAAGTTATGTAATGTTAAGGTACACTGTAAGCAATTCATGATATATGATCAATTAAATAAAAGTTGCTATTTCATCCATAACTGAAGAAATTATAGGTTCATAATTTTAACATTAAACGAAATTAATAATGAATTGCATACTCACTCTCTAACCATAACTCTCTGTGAAGAGCTTCACCGCATGATTGATAACAAAACTTCCACCCAAGGGACAGTTGTTCCAATATGTCAGCATATGTAAATTAGCATATTGTACTAAAGTTTTTGCTAAAGGCATCTTCAGAGTTGTATCTTTTACGGGAAGGATTCCCCATCTTCCCATATACAGTGCCTGTTATTTCAAAATGATTACGTAGCTGATACTGACTAGACTAAACGTCACTTAACTTTGGTTGTCTAACAAGAACCGTTGTATCAATATGACTACGCTATATTTCATTAGTATATATTTTCAAATCTATGCTAACCATTGATATAATTTTACTAATGTTTATCCTCTGATGAAAAGGGCTTATTTTTGAAAATCCATGGGTTAAGGATTTTTCTTTATTATAATTCCTTGTTTGAATTTTTGATGGATTAATAAATTATAGTAATTTATTCAATTTTTGTTTTCATCACCAATTTTTCTTGTGCTCTCTCTCTCTCTCTCTCATATATATATATATGAAACTACTTGTTTCCTGAAATTTTAAACGTTCCGTTTTCAGCATCCTCAAAAACCTATAATAGGGTAATTTTAAAAGAGTTTTTGAGGGTGGAAAGATACTGCAATTTAACTGAAACCTTTTATGACAGCAAAAAAAAAAAAAAAAAAAAAAAAAAAAGTGCCAAAATAGTCTCTGGATGATGGATGATCCCCTTAATGCATGACCTTAAGGGCAAATGTCACATAGCACACTACACAATTCAGGTCATTACCTTTCCAACGAACCTTCATTTGTTAAATTCTGATCAATAGTTGCTGAGATTTGGAACTTATAAAATTGCAAAAAGAGGTGGTATATCTATCTATATATATATTAGTGGCCTGGCAAGGCCACAGGGGAGACAAGCGAAGCAGCAAAATCGAAGCTGCCTTCCAGGACACTATATATAAAAATGTAGGGAAAACAACCAAAGTAACAAAACCCAAACTGCCTGCCAGGACACCATATCTACAAATGTAGGCAAATTTGGGCATATTTTATTGGTTTGAAAATATACCGTTTATTTCGGCATATAAGATGACCCTTAAAGTTAAAAAATCATCTTTAAAAACCAATAAGTCATAAAATACCGGGTATTGTAATCTCTAGCCTAAGCTAAACAAACATGGTTTCATGATTTAGAAGTCATCATATAGAACCGATATATGATAAATTTATGAAAATTTGCTCCAATTTTTCCCCCTGTCTTATCTGACGGTCGCCTTATACGCCAAAATATATGGTAGGTTCTTTTTCCACCAATTGTCATAAAATTTTAACCATAGAATAGTATTATAATCTTCAAAAAACCTGCAAATTTTCATGTAGTTTCATCCCAAAGAACCAAAGATATGAGCATTTCAATATTAAATTTGGCTACGAGTATAAGTATATCCATATGCGTGGATATATCACTTTTTTGGCAATTTTATAAGTTCGAAATCTCGGCAACTATTGATCAGAATTTAACAAATGGAAGCTCGTTGGAAAGCTAATGACCTGAATGATGTAGTGCACTATGTGACATTTGCCCTTAAGGTAGTACATTATTGTTTCAAAATGTGGGGGGGATCACTTTTCTATATCAATTTAACGTAAAATGAGCACCCACTTTATGGCCACCATTGGGGGGGGGGTTTAGACCAACACAAAATCTACCCTAAAAAATTTGTTTTCTATAGGTTTTGGGTGTGCTGAAAAGAATAACATTTAAATTTTCTCCAAATAAGTATTTTTCTAGTTATTAAGCAAAAATATGCATGTGCTTGCATGTACAACAATGTCCACCACTTATAAGAAAGAATTACATTGCTTAATAACCGGAAAAATACTTATTTGTGAAAAATTTAAATGCAATTTTCGTTTTCA
Source organism: Euprymna scolopes (assembly GCF_053919585.1). Classification (NCBI taxonomy): domain Eukaryota; kingdom Metazoa; phylum Mollusca; class Cephalopoda; order Sepiida; family Sepiolidae; genus Euprymna; species Euprymna scolopes. The sequence goes on along the minus strand of NC_136486.1, from coordinate 39,381,109 downwards.
GCACACATTGACTGTTGTTGGGATTCGAACCTCGGACCTTATGTATTTCAGTCCAGCGCCTTAACTCATTACGCTATGATGCCATAGACAATTTACTGTTTAGTTTTTTATCGTTTATCTGCTTACATAGTTTTTGTTGTTGATTTTTTAAACGATATTAAGGTTAACGTCTCCGCCTCAGAGATCCAGTGTTTTTCTTAGAAAGTCGCCCATTTTTTATTTGGACGTTATTTATTTATTATTCAAAAAAATACATCCAAATAAAAAATTGGTAAATAAGAACCTATATTTTCAAACCAATAAAATATGCCCAAATTAGCCTACATTTGTATATATAGTGTCCTGGCAAGCCGGCTTCAGTTTTGCTGCTCAGGATGAATTTTGCTTATGTTTTTTTTCTTGCTTGATTGTCTCCCCTGTGGCAAAACCACAGGGGAGACCACTAATATATATATATAACACATACACTAAAGGGGAAGCGCCTGGCTTTGGCCGGTTGTAAAATACACTTAAATATGATATTTTAATTTGTCTGGATTTCATACATACTAGCCTGAGTGCCTGGCGTTGCCAGAGTGTTTGGAGGTGTGTGTGTGTTGGAAAAAAAAAAAAAAAAAAAAAAAAAAAGTGGTAGCAGACAGACGGTCTCGAATCCATACTACGAAGGAGGGGAAAAAGGTGAAAAAGAAAAACGTGATGTCTTTGCTGTTGCATCCATCGCCAAACCAGAAGTGGCGAAGGTTTAAATTAAGGCTAGACAATCGAAAAAAGGGGATGACTTTTGAAAATATCTGCAAAAAAAGCAACTCCTCCTTGTAGAAAAGGGTGAAGGAATTAGTGTTTTTGGCCAATTTTTCAATATTTGTCATCCGAAGGGCCAAGCTTCAAAACGATACTGATCTTGTGAAAATCCGCTGCCTCTGTCATAAGTTTTAGGCAGATATACAAACAAACATACATGCATTTACACAGACAGGTGAGATTTATATTATAGACTAGCAGGGATATCCGGTGTTGCCCGGGTGTTGTGAGGTGTATGGGCAGGGGTAAATCAAGACAAAATGAAAAATAAAGAATAAGCGAACGTAATAACCATGTTTAAATATAACTTTTTTTAAAATCGGAAAAAAAATTTAAAAAAAAAAAAAAAGCAAACGTGATGCAAAATAAAGAATAAGCGAATGATGTTAAAATTCTTAAAAAAATCGGAAAAACAAAAAAATAAACAGCAAATGTGATGGAAAAATAAAAAAATAAAAAACGAACGAAAAAAAATGGCATAAATAACCCTGTTTTAAAATAGAAATTAAAAAAAAAAAAAAATCTGGTATCTCGGATCGAATGTGCAATCTTAAGATAACGACGCTGCTACTATACCGCCTGGTCTATGATCGTGTGAGCGAAATTAGGTCGGTTTTATTCATATTTAAACTAATTCAAGAAAGAACGTTTTTTGTGCATGCGTGTTTGGCTAAATTGTCATGAAGGAAAGATTTTTTGCTACTCCTCCCTGTAGAAAAGTGCCTAGTTGAGGGTGAAGGGATTAATGTTTTTAGCCAATTTTTCTATATTTGTTGTCCAAAGGGTTGAGCTACCAAATGATACCAATCTCATGAAAATCTGTCACGTCTGTCGAAAGTTTTTGCGAGACATACATACATACATACATTTAAACAGACAGGTGAGATTTATATTATAGACTAGCGAGGGGTACCCGACATTGCCAGAGTGTTTCGAGATGTGTGTACTCGGGCGGGGTGTTAATCAAAACATAAGAATAAGCGAAGTAAATACTTTAAAAAATCGAAAAAAAACAAAAAAAAACTAACGTAAGGTAAACAAACGATGTTAAATATAAAAATGGGAAAAACAAAAAAAGAAAACGCGAAAAAGAAAACAGAAAAACGAAGGTTAAAACTTCCCTGTAGAAAAGACCCCCCCCCCCATTCCTGTAGAAAAGTGCTGATTTCAGGGTGAAGAAGTTAACGTTTTTGGCCAATTTTTCGATATTTGTCGGGCGAAGCTTGAAAGTTTAAAATGATCTGGCAAAAATCCGTGACCCGTGTCGAAAGTTTTTGCGAGACATACAAACACATACATAACATAAGAATAAGCGAAGTAAAAACTTAAAAATTCGAAAAAAAACAAAAAACAAAACAAACGTCAGCCAAACGGTTTCGATATTAAAATTTAAAAAATCGGTGGGTACCCAGATGTTTTTGGGTGTGTGTGGTCGGTCAGGGGTGAGGTTGTTAATGAAAACCTAAGAATAAGCAAAGTAAAAAACAAAACCCCCCCAAAAAAAACAGAAAAACGAACGTTACATGAAAAATGGGTTAAACTACCCCTGCTTCAATATTAAAATTTAAAAAATCGAAAAAAAAAAAAAAAAAAAAAAAGATATCTCACACCACGATTCGAACCCAAAATATTTAGATAATGAACCAACACTCTAACCAACTGAGCTAACACGACGTACATGAAATTTAATCAGTTCTTCAACTATTTAAACTAAATCAGGTCATGACGTCATCTGACGCATGCGTAGAACCGATCTCGACATGAGAGGACGGTTTTTGTTTATTTTTACTTGACTTTATCAACCAGATCTTTGGCACTGCTACGATTTTTACTTTGCCACCAAAATCAACAGTCTAGATCATTCTTATGACTTTTTCCCATGTTGATTGTAGTATAATGCTGATTCACCCTCCCAGGTTTTGCTTTCTCTCTTTGAGAAGGGATCAATTTATTGCTAATTGCCTGAGGCACCCCTACTGGCAAATACCAACAGGGCTGCCCAAGCATTTTTTGCAGGCCACAGTGCTCCTCCTTTTCAATCTCACTTGCCTGACCCTTGTAGCTAATCTTTCTGCTGTGGGGGGGGGGGGATAAATACTTCACATACCAGATCTACAAAAACTGTGCATATTTATTAAAATTTATCATGCTAGATGCAAAGCTTTTCAATCATAATCAATTTGTTATAATAGTCGCGTGAGAAGAATTGGTGAGATGATGATTATTATTATTATTATTATTATTATCATCATCATCATCTCTACATGTAATAAAATGGAAACAATTATTCCAGTCTAGAAAAAAAACCCATAAAAAAAACAAAGCATTAAACACAGATGTTACATATATTTCCTATATGCTCACATTAGCTTCCCATATCTGGTGCATGTTTTGCTGATATTAGCATTCACTTCTTATCACTTTAGTAAATTCCTCTTTTTGTTCCAAGACTATTCACTCTCCCAAACAATTCACTTTTATAGCTGGTAGGACGATACTTACCATCTAACTGTTTCCTCCTCACACATTTCCATCATACACTGGAGCAGATTATCCAGAGTAATATCCTTCCAGTGATGATCAGTATTATTTACTTTTCAACAACCATGTTTTCCTAGTTATTATTATCATACAAATCAAACACAAAATGACAGTTTTATACAATTGCTAATTATTGCAGAAACAAAACTTATAAAACAGAATTGGCACCATCAAGCCCTAATCTTCATTTTTGATGTCCCTACATAGCTCCCACTCTCATTTAGAGACTAACCTACTTATTTTCAGTTGACCTGGAAAACAGTTGGCAGTCTGACACTTAGCAAAGGGTTAAGAAGACCTTACTAATCTGCCTTATTAGAATTTTGTTTGGCGTTTTATTTTTCATTCTTTTGAGGTGTTTGTAGATGTTCCCACTCCCCATCATTCGTCATATATATAATTTGTATATTAAATTTATAAAAATCATTGAGGGTCATTTAAGTAGATTTAAAGTCATGCAGTGAATCTAACTAAGAGCAATCAAAAGTTTTTGTTGTCAAAAAGAATGACACTAACCCAGCCTCTGTCCCCCAAATGTGGTGTAATGCTTAAGTTAAATTTATATTTTGTAACTTTTTATTAGACTAAGTAAATTAGTCTATCGGCCAGAAGCAAAGTGTAGTATCTGTTCTGATAGGTGCTTCATTTTTTCTATCCTTGATCAATGAAAGAGAAATACTTCTAGACTAAAGCAGTTTTAATGTAAAATAACCTTTTTTGGCAAAGTTGGATTTTACTCATATTAAAAACTGACCTTATATCTAACTCTGCCCTTGTTTAACGACAAGTAAATAGGGACTTTTAAAACTTTAAAATTGTTCAATTCAAGACATTTTCAGTTCAAAATGATAAAGAAAATTGTACAAATTGTGAAGTATATACTGATATAAATGAACACACAAAAGTATTTTAAGCTTAATTACTTGTCCTGTAAAAATTCAACGAGAAATTTGTTCAGCATTTCAAATGTCAAATTTGGTTTAGTTTTGTTTTATGGCATCTCATTTATTTTATGCTAAAACCACGATGTTCAAGTCTTTTTTTTTTTATCTTCAAACATTTATTCATAATGTTTTCCAGATATTACTCCCCCTCCCCCCTATCGATAACCTCAAGTTTATATTTTCAGTAATGTTTGTTTGTCTTGGTTAAGCTAAATAAACCTGTTTTTTTTTTTTTTTTTCGGAATTGTTTTATTTTTAATAAAATATGTTATAATCAAAATAGATATTTTAGTCTTTATTTTTAATTTTGTTTTAGAATGGAGAATGCATCTGGAGAAGGTGGAAGGTTTACATTGGCCAAAACTTTGTGAAAATATAAGACAAGAGACATTAGTTCAAATAATTCAAAAGACACAAAGCAAAAATGATATCATTTTTATTGAAACATTCTTCACGTAAAAGAATTTATAAAAGACCAGAAGGCAATTATTCAACATAAAACCTAAAAGTCTGACTAAACTTATGGCAACGTTCATTTATTTGCTGCCTTCTAGACATAAATAATCAGTAATACAGATGGTAGTTATTAGTAGACGCCCAAACATGTTTACAAACAGTGATGACAACAAAATATAGTGAGAGGAATAGAATATTATTATCTGAATAGAAATTTTAAGAGACCTGGCTAAAAGTACAGAATAATTAACACTTCAGAACTTGTAAAGAATACAAAACCAAAAATAAAATTTTTTATATAAAATGTATTAAAATTAAATTCTCTGTATTTTTTTTTGTTTGTTTGTTTTACATTAGATCCACCTCTACAATTTTATTTAAAATAACGACTGAATTAAAAAGTCTCATTTAAATTTTGCAGATACAAGTAGTTTTCGAGATATAAAAACCTGTATTATGCACTGTAATTCACTGGCGGCCATGTTTGTATGTATGCACGCAATAAACAAATCTACTTCTCTGCGACTGACACTGCCACCTAGTGGAAACAAATTCACTTTTTTTTTTCACAACTGATAAATTAGTAATGTGCATGCATGTAAAACAAAACAATTACGACTTTTTTAACTTCCTTGAGTAATTTCACGTTAAAAACGGCTTTCGGAATAAACACCACATGGAAGGAGGGAGGATTGCTCCAAATTTAACTGTAATATTCCTTGTTAGCATACCCACCCACAAACATTATATTTAAAAAAAGGAGGGCCAGTATTAGTCCAAGAAAAGTAGGTGGCAGTATCGGTCACAGATAAGTAGATGTGTTTATCGCACGCATAAAAACATGGCTGCCTGTGAATTACAGTGCATAATTCAGGTCTTTATATCTTGAAAACTACTTGTCTCTGCAAAATTTAAATGAGATTTTCTTATTCAGCATAGTTAAAAACCTACAGTCGTTTTTTTAAAGAAAATTGTGAAGGTGGAACTAATGTAAAAATTTACCAAATTCTCTATCAATCACGGCTAGTTTTAACGTGTGGAAACATTTTGCAATACTTTTTTTTAAACATTTAAAAAAATCTTACAAATTATTTTCACACTTAATTAAACCAAGTTTGGTTGTTAATTGCATTTTCATACATTTTACATAAATTATGTGATTTTTTTTTTAGTTCTTGAGTGTTAACTATTCTAGACTTTTACAAATACCTAAAATTAACCCCACCCCTACCCCACCATATTTCTAAGATGAAGTATTATTGTTTCACGTTTGTATAGGTTTCACGGTTTGATAGACATACGCTTCTGCCTTCTCCAGATACCTTTTATTTATTTATTTATTTTTTATGGTGGAGGTGGGGGGGGGGGCACTGCTTATCCCTAAGAACACTCAAGGATAAGGGTTAATGAGTGTCAAGTGATGGTGAAACAACACCGTAATTATCAGTAATGGTGGAACTTGGATAGTAAGAGAACGGCTCACCAGGAACCTGTTCATAGACTTGAAAAAGGCCATGTTATAATCAGCTGGGAAGCAGCCCCACGGCATTGTATTCCACAAATGGGCAGTTCTAGTGGAAGCGTGCTGGGCCCATAATCTCTAGATGTGTAAGCCATGTTCTACACGTCCTAGGAGGTGACTGGTTTGCAGTAGACAGTTCTTGAGTTGGAATCCACAGAGCAAAAGATTTTTCCCATGTTGACACAAAGAAGAAAAACATATGCGAAATTGCTACAGAAAGGTTTATTGGTAGCAGAATGTGAATTAATTCGATTCGTCAGTTCCTAGCAGCATCGTTTATAAATAGAATCTCTCGACTGTGCGAGATCATACCTCATTATAGTAAAAATATTGTAACAAAATGACTAATGTATACCTATTAACCCTTATCCTTGAGTGGCCTCTGGGCCTTGATAAGTGGTGACACCCATGTAAAAAAAAAAAAAAAAAAAAAAAAAACTTTGATCATGAAATTTACGTTTAGTTTTAGGCACAGATAGATAAGGGAAATTGTTGACTGCTGTTGTAACTAGAAGAGTGTCTGCTATGAATGTTCTACAGCGTGTGTGTGTGTGGGGGGATATAGATAGAAGCTCAGTTGGTAATCGTCTGGTAAAAGGCACCAGGTTGGAGAGTGCAAGTACTAAAGTGTTGTGAAAAGTACAGGGTGAAACCATAAGATTGTCCCCCTAGAAACGATGATATGATTCCATTTCTGTTTAATGAAAACCGGTTTCCTTTTGTTGCAGACCATCTACTAGTTGACCAGTTGTGTACAAATCTCAACAGCGATAGGAGCCTTCTATCATGTCTGAAAGTGACACAATGTTCAACGAGCGAGATTGAAGATGTGCCGCTGTACAACTCCTGCTCTCTACTGATCCAACAGGACCATTGCCAGCACTCTCAAAATGCATTACTGGATTGCCATAAATAACAGTGACATGCCCAGGGTGATGAAAACAGTTTTTGGCCATGGTTGTGGTCTTTGGTGTGGTTTCAAGCGAGGGTCACATCATGCCACTTCACATCTTCGAAGTCAGCTTGAAAGTCAACACCAAAGTGTACCTAGATGTGCCGAAGAGTGTGGTGATCCTTTGGTGCAATTGGGTGGCTGCTGGCAGACTCTGGGTATGGCAGCAGACTCGGCACCGGCCTACAAGTCCAAAGAGACCTAAGCTTAGCTTCAGAAAGAGTGCTACAACTTTGTTCCCATCTCTCACTGCCCCCCCCCCCGATCCACTATGTTTGGTCATACGTTGAGAACATAACCAATATGACCGCCCACAACACCAAAGCCAGCCTGATCGCTGCCATTCACCGATTATTTGCCAAGCTCCTGCTGGGGCTTGTGGAAAAGGCATCCTCCCAGTTCCAGACCTGCATCGAGGCAGTGATTGAGGCTGAAGGCGGCTACATTGAATAAACGTCAGCTCTACTACATACTCAAGTTACCTGAATTGATTTTTGCAAAATTAGTTTTAAAATAAAGATGTAGTGTTGTTTTCTTTAGGGCGACAACTTTATCGTTCCACTTTGTACAAGCAATCAAGATGAGGAAAACCGTCCAAAATATCTTATTATGATGAAGAGTTGGTGTCTGTATCTACAACTAAAACTATATCAATCTTTACATTATAATTCTCAATAATTACTTAATGTTAATTAATAACATATTAGCATCTTTAAAACAGATTTACCTATGCTATACGTATTGCTTATTACCACCCTGGAGCGGGTATTCCGCTAGTATATTTACACCCTCTGCAAGAGGTTACACACAAAGTCAAGTAAGGTTTTAAAAAGTCAGTGCACTAGTTGAAGTACACTCTGACCTACAAAAATGCCTGAGCAGCCTCATCAGCATTCCCCAGCGATCAGCAATAGACTAAACCTTCCTCAGAGAAAAGGTAAAGCCAGAAAACGTAATGCCTGAGAGATGAAATCTAGGACTTAACAGACGACACTTCTGCCTGACAGCAACAAAGTCACTGGCGAACTGATTGTCGAGGACGTATCTTTGATGGGTACAAACAACATCTACTCAAGCTATTTTTAATTTTATATCATTTTTTTAAATTATTATTCTTATGTTTGTGATCAGAGGGTGATATTTTCTCGTGTAATTAATGTAAATACCAGTTTAAAATAAATTCAAAGTTTATAAAATTGGTAAGTTAAAAAATAAATTTTAAAAACACATTTATTTTAGAACATCTAAGATCTTCCTGGGAACGTCACCAGAATTTAAATAATAATTTAACATAATAGACAAAAAAAAAAAAAACGGATGAAATTTCAATTTTTATTCATATTATAATTAACGACACTTCTAGTAAAAAAAATATCTGGTGATTGTTAAGAAAGAAAAAAAAGTCCTTTTAAGCAAAAACAATATGACTGACTTAATTATCCTGTCGAAAATAGTAATATGTCCAAACAAAATTACGAAAATTCATCAAGTAAAACAACTGCTATTGTGTTTTTAGTAAAAAAAAAAAAAAAAGTCTTGCTATAGACAACAAATATTGCACGACATTATACATGTAATCTAAAATATTCGTCCCGAGTTATGTCCCCTGTGTGTGTACTCTTCATCGTCTACTTTATAACATCTAAGAAAAATGCACTTTTCCCCAATTTTTTATAAATTGCTTAATTATAAATAACTTTTTACTCGATGAATTTTCATAATTTTTGGATATATTACTATTTTCGACACGATAATTAAGTTAGTAATATTTTTGCTTAAAACGGATATATTAAAAATAAATCGATCCTAACAAGCACCAAAAATATACTTAGTAGACAAATATGCTTAAATGAACCCGCATTTACCAGCCATTATTACTCATCAACAATTATTTAAATTCATAGTATTTATAATCTCAGTATGCCCAAATTTCATTTCTAATTCGTAAACAGCTATTAATCATAATAATGGCGAACGAAGGCGTTAAAAGGTGTTGAAGAGAGTAAAGTCCATAATGTTCATATAGTACGACATGTTCAACACTCCACAAGAATATTGATTTTTGCTGAGGAACGTCTTATGTGTTTGTTTCTATATATAGTCAAGAGAGCGGGCAGCAGAAAGAACAGAGTATCTATTGATAGAAGCAACATGATGGTGGCGCGCAAACACTGACCAGTCTTACTATTGATAACATGATCTTATGCCGAAAAAGGAAACCGATTTTTCTTTTTTTTCTCTCTCTATTAATCTATCGGGATTTTCCTAGCAAGAGTTCAACAGATCATAGTTGATTCTCTATTAGCAATATATATACTAGAAGAATAATTGTCCCAGACCGGGTAAAATTAATCCCCTGAACAGGATAGTTTTTCACCACTTCTACGTTCCCCGTATAAAGATTAAAATGAAGATATAATGCTACTAAACCTTATATCTAGAATCCTTATTACAATTTTGATTAAAATCCATTACATGATTCTGATCTAAGAAAATATAAGGCTATAGAAATTGAACAAATTCAATGTAAATCTGAGATATTTGAATTTTCCAATTGTAGGCTGTTTTTGTCTGTTAAGCCTTTTAGACCTTTCAAAATAAAAAAAAAGAAACTGACATTTGGGGAAATATCTATTATCGATGTTCTATTACCTATTGTTAAAATGTTACAAAAATCAAACGTATCCAAATTTTCCACAACCGTCTTTCATCCCTATTTTTAACTCTTTTTTCATAAAACTAGATTAAATTAAATACAGCCCACATCACCACCCGTTATGCCGAACAAGGTGGGAGCAGTGAGGGGTCCACACACACACACACACACACACACACACACACACACACACACACACACAATGGATTTGTGAAATGGAATGTAAAAATGTGATAGGCAAACTGTAAAGTTTGAATAGAAAGTAAAAAGAAAATTGTGGAAATAAATTTGCATTCATCCTTCAATTCGTGAACATTTTGGGTTATAGGATGGATTTATATTTACACTTTGCTCTTTATTATAGAGTGGAGAATAATAAGAATGAAGGACAAAATCTATATCATATTTCTTTTAGTCTGTTTTTCTGTCTGTCTGTTCCACTTTTTCTTGAAAACTACTGGGCCTATCTGGCTGAAATTTTGTATGGACCTTTGCTATAAGGTGCAGCGAACTAAATATTATGGCATCCATTCACTGCACAGTTAAGGATTTAGAAATTAGTCACCACAATACCACATTTACCTGGAAAGTTTTCTGGGAAATTACTGGGCTGATCTGGCTAACATTTTGTATGGACCTTTGTTATGGTAAGGTGCAGCGAACTAATTATGATATTTGTCCAATGACCAGTTAGGGATTAATAAGTGTTAGTATTTAATGCAAAACTGAGCACAACTTTAATTATATTCAACCATTAATTTGACATAAAACACTCATTGTAAGTCAACGGGCTCTAACTTTTGCCCACGTTTAACAAGCTAAACTGTTTATTTGCAATTATTAATTGCAAAAAAATATTTTTGCCAATTAACCAAGAATGGATAGTTTTAGGATACATCCAGTCGATCTATATGTCCGGTGCAGAAAATCTTATTAAAAACTGAAACATGACAAATGGATGGACAGGATGCATCTAATAAAATATTTTCTCCTCATCCTCACTGGTTTCATTCAATAGGCCTTTTTTTTTAGCAAGAAAAGTGCTATTTCAATTAAAACTTAAATATCACTGACAAATCATCTGATGAAGATCTGTTTGGTTTGGTTGTCTTGTTTTATGAAATATCAAGCCTTTTCGGACTATTTAATGTTGAATCCAGTAATTTTGGAAAAATGTTCTTATGCCTCAAGTTCTTTATTTCTTCAAATATTTATTCATGGTGATTAGTTTGTAGATTTTGTTTTTTTTTGTATAGGAAAATTGTTTTCGTTTTAGACTTTGCAGAACATGATTTAGTTTTGCAAAGAGAATAAAGCAAACAATAACATGTTTGATGCATTTTAGGTCAGAAAGCCAGTGTCTCCTCACAGTCTGGTAACATCATATGACGATCTGTGGACACGTCTAAAATTGCGATTTCAAGCTGAAGCATGTAGAGAAAGCATATCTGGATGGTGAATCTATTGAAGTTGTTCAGAAGTTTTGTTACCTTGGTGATACCATTGGAGCACAGGAAGGAGCAGATACTAGTATAATTGCAAAAGTTAGGATTGTATGGAGCAAGTTCAGGAATCTTTTGCCATTACTAGTCAACAAAACGTTATCATTGCCAACCAACAAAAGAGTTCATCAGGCATGTGTGTGCAGTGTGATGATGTACAGAAATGAAACCTGATCAATTAGAGTTGAGGACATGTGTTGCATGGAAAGACATGAAAATGATATCATAGATGTGTAATGCGAGTCTTAAAGACAGGCTTAGATTTAATAACCTTAGAGAAAGATTAAATCAGGATAGTATCGAAAAATGTGTGTCAAACAGGAGACTATGATGGTAATGACCACATTGAAAGAATGGATGGGAGTTCCTGAGTTAGTAGATCTAGAACAGTTGAGGTAAGCCAAGGAAAACATGGGAGGAAGTGACAAGGATGGACTTGAATGAGGGATATCTATCTTTCTATCCAGAGATAGGTTAGTTTAGAAATCAATTTCTAAAAGCCGTCCAACACATGCCAGCATGTAAAACGGACGTTAACTGAATATGATGATTAAACATAACTGTCCCACTCTAATAACAAAATATTTGGACACATCTAAAAAGTAAAATTCTATCCCATCCCCCAATAAAACAGACATTGTTACTAACACTAAAACTAGTTAACCTTCATAAAGGGTTCCTTTATTATAACGGTTAAAAAGAAAGAAAAAAGTGTTTTCGTCAATACACTGTTATAGACAAATGTGTACAGCGTCAATTTCAAACTTAAATGTCATTTAACTTTCTTACAATGAGTGAAATCGTCAAGGAACCCAAGCTCATGGAAAGAATATTAATTGAAGAGCATGGCCGTCCATCAATCATGGCTAAAATAACATGGCGTTAAAACCTTGCTTGGTAACCAGTCTAAGGGAAGGGAAACCAAGGTCAGATACGTTCTTAGATTAAATAATGCTGCCATATCCGAGATGTCACACAGCGCACTCTTTCTTGTCTTGACAGAGTACAAAATTAACTTTGAAATCTTGTGGGCGAATGATATCTTCTTTTCCTTACTAACCCCGCCCTTTTTTATAGAAGAGACATTGCTAGTTTCCGCTCTATAGTTATTTCTATAAAAGGTGCTTAAATAAACTCTAATCTTTGGTTTCTCCTTTTAAGATAATCATAGCAAGAACTCGTCTCTATTACGGGGAGGGGGGGGGGCTTTTCTTTTGCCTTTCATGTGCCTAGCACCAGGCGGAATATCTATGGATGGAGCTTCTTTTTTTTTTTTTTTTTTCTTTTTTTTTGCAAGGGTTTTCTGCATATAAAACACATTATCTCGGGACTACTTCCCTATTGATCAGATCATTGATATGTCTTCAAATCCTATGTCAACAAATTCTTGTCATAAACCACTTCATAAGTAATACTACATACTTCGTACTACTGATTAATATTAATACTCTAATAGTGTTCATTATCTTTTGTCTGACAATCATTCCGTCTTATTAACTCTTATCATGGAATGACTAGATAAGTCATGATCCAATAGTAAAAAGAAAAGTGTTTGGATGAGGCAAATTCACCTTCAATATGGATTCTTTTTTTACTTCGGGCCCTAAGCACTTCTCAAAGCAGGTGGCACAGCAATAAATAACAATTAAAATTTTGACAGATAAATCTTTTATAAAAGAGCCCCTTCCCTCTCACCGTATCTTTGTGATTAATAGCCTTTTTTAATAGAAGCTAGATATTTAAATCTGTTTTGTCAGGACAAGTGTTATTAAAAATCATATTTTTGATCGATTATAATATTTTATTTATTTTGGTAAAATTTTTACTTACGTTCATTTTAACAATTGCCTTTAAAATGACTTAATGGTTTTCGGGTATGCTGAAAACGAATATAACATTTCAATTTTCTGCAAACAAGTAGTTTTCCAACAAAAATATGCGCGCTTGCACGTAACAAAATGGCTATAAGTGATAAAATAAAGGAATTTCATTGCTTAATACCCAGAAAACTACTTGTTTGTGGAAATTTAAATGCGCGATTCGTTTTCAGCATACCCAAAAACCTATACAAGTCGTCATTTTAAAGGTGATTGTCAAGCTGGAAAGTAAATAAAAATTTACCTGTATTTTTATTAGCTATAAGTACAGAGAAAAGGAGAGTTTTTACTCTCATACTTAGTAATACTAACACTGACTCCCATAAATAAAGAAAAAATTTAATTTTTTTTTTTTTTTTCTTTCATATTCACCACCTTCTCAACATTCGAGTAGAGGGCGGGGATACAAAGAGGAGAGTGGAAACAGATGGAAGAAAAAAAGAAAGAAAAAAGCTGCCTGTTCTGGTTTATGTAGTTAAGCGACTGACCCACATTCAGAGAGAGAGAGAGAGAGAGAGAGAGAGAGAGAGAGAGAGAGAGGGGGGGATGAAGAAAGCGCCTGTCTTTGCCTCCCTCCCCCTAAAATAAGATTTCGAAAATTAAATTTAATTATTACGGTATCGTTTCACCATTATCAATTAATTAATAAAGTTCTTATAAAGCGATTTGTTAAGTTAATGTTATTTTAATTTATATATAGACAATTATCAGGTGGGCCAAGTTCGAATCCAGTTCGTTCCACGAATATTTTCATCAAACTAGGACTTACTTGCCCTCCTGAAGAGGAGATAAATAACTCGAAGTCTTAATGAGAACAAAAAAAAAAAAAAAAAAGGATTTTATTCGACAGTTTAAATACATTTAAATTCCTTTCAAATTTCTAAAACGTCGAAAAAAATTACTTTCATTAAGTAATTTTTTTTTCAACTATTAATAAAATATTAAAATATCTGATTTGTTCATGCATAGACAGAAATGCATTATCATAGATATAATCTAGAAATTTATTATTTATGTCTAATTTGTAATTTCAATAATAATCGATTAATATTATATCATCTTTTAAGTTTCAATAATGGTTCAAAAATCGAAAATTAAGCAAAATACTGATAGAAATCTACCCAATAAATGTCGCAGTCGAATTTATTGGGTGGATTTCTTATCAGCATTTTGCTTAATTTTTTATTTTGGAGCGATTATCGAAGCCCCAAAGATGACCATTTTAAAAAATAATTTACCACTACTTGTGTTTGGATAAAAAAAAACGCTTTAAAATAAGTTGAGCCACAAAAAAAAAAAAAAAACTTATTCAAGTAGGTTGAAGAGTAACTTATCTTGCCTTTGGTAACATTTGTTATAGATTTATTTCATGACCACTTTTTCGGTTTATTGTCTATATACTAATAAACGCCTGTAATAATGAGTAAGTCACGTAGAGGTGAAACACAAAACATGGTTATATTGTTAATATTATTGGAAATAGGGGTGGCATACAAATCCTAGTAGAAAATAAGTTTTCTTGGTTTAAAAAAAAAAACAAAAAATAAACAAACAAAAAAGAAAAAAAAAAACGACAAAAAACTCCAAAGATTTTGAAGCTATAAAATATTAAAGAAAAATGCCCCCATGACTCGGTGTCTGTAAAAAATGGAGTCAACGAGAAGAATTTCTGGAATTTTTTAAAATTGGGATGAGGATGAGGACCAAGATGCTGGTTGTAGCACATGTTAGCAAATGTTCTTGTGTAGATTACGGCGAAATGGTGAAGGCGAAACTTTCAACTTGTATGGAATGCCCACACAGGTATCAAAAACAAAAATCAACTACTACCACTTTATTAGATATGATGATGATTATCATCATCAACAACAACGAATAACAGTTAATTCTTCCATTAATATATTAAAAATTATTAAATTATATTAACTTCACTAGTTATTGAAATCAATATAAGCTAAAAAGGATTAGTTGGTTACAATATTATTAACTTTAGAAGAATCATAAAGAAAAAAAAAACGCTAGTAACTTAGCAGTGGTAGTGTAAGACAGAGGAACCCTGAATTTTTTACCTAGAAAATTTTTTTTTTGATCCATACGATCTTCCAATGACCCCACCCCCATCACCGAAAGATGCAATTTTGTTTTTTAATTTTAGAAGCAAAACACTAGTTCTTTTTCTGTTTTTTAATTGGTTACTTTTATCTTTTGTAACTTTGTAATTTACTTTTTCAACGAATAATAAAAAAGTTTTCAAAAAGTTCAAAGAATCTTAAAAAAAAAAAAAAAAAAAGAAAAAAAAAAGTTTAAATAACTTTTCAACGAACAATGAAAGCATATCTTTAATGTTATTGTTAATAATAATAAAAAAGTAGGATCTGATCTTCGGGCTGTCAATGTAGTGGAAACCCTACTATACTAAGGCAATTTTTATTTTTGCCTACTGCCAGAATGCCCCTTTTGGGAGGAGCTGGTTTTCCCTCACATTTAAAACGACTTTGTGTCTAATATTACTCTCGTTGAGAAACAAATAATAATAATAATAATAAAGTTTGGTTTGTTTAGTTAATTCCGCACACGTTTTGTCATTGAGGCCAAAAATACAACAATTGTATGAAAGTCTGTAGTGGAAGCTTTAATCCTTCCAAAAAACTTCCATGTTTTATAGAAATGTGTTTTCCTTTATGTAAAAGAAGTGCATCTCCAACAATGTGTATTGTTTTTTATTTATTTTTTTTTACCGTTTCACCTGTCGATTCTCAGTTGAATCCAAAAACCCAGTCCCAAAGTTATAGTGCTAGTGCTATGCAAAAAATCTGCCGCTGTGTCCAACGACGGTTATCCTGCAGGTCATAGTTACTAAGGTACTAAAAAAATGCAATAATAAAAACAAGAAAGAAGCAAGAAACGACCGTCTTCAAGACAAAATAATTTATTAAGAAAAGAAAAAAAAAGGTTAAAAAAAAAAAAATTAAAAAAGTGAAATGTAAAAATGTTCACTTGCGTCTGCAACTGCTAAGTGTGTCCCTTTAACAAAGTCCAACACACCTTAATTATATAAAAAAAGAAAAACAGTAGAGAGAGTGAGGAATAGAAGAAGTAAAGAAAGACAGACCATATTATCTTTTTACGTGTGGACAAAAATAAGTCAACATAAGTTACTTCCCATTAATCTTAGCAATTTCTCTTTTCGACTTAGGGTAAATAAATCCATGTTAGTTCTTTGTAGATGACGAAAATAAAACCATGAATATTCAATCAAAGTGCATTTGGTAATTCCCGTAATTTTGTTTCTATAAATGCGGGAGTGCCTCAGGGGTCTATCTTTGGACCTCTATTGTTCCTAATATTCATTAATGACCTCCCCGACAAAATTTCCTCTGAGACAGGTATATATGCTGATGACACCACACTCTATAACAGGCATGACAGGAAAACAAATGAACACATATCTAAAGAAATGGCAAAAACACTAGAGGATGACCTCCAATCTGTAGTGGAATGGGGACAAAAATGAATGGTCACATTCAATGCTGACAAGACTAAACTGGTTTCCTTCAATAATTACAAGAAACCTTCTCTGCCACCAATAGCAATGGCCAGTGACTCTTTATCTAAGAGTACATCTTTCAAACTGCTTGGCCTAACGTTCACAGGAAACATGAGTTGGAACAATTACATTGAAAGTATTGCCAGAGCTGTTGCGAAGAAAGTAGGCTCTATACCGTGCTAGAAAGCTACTAACACCCGAAAGTATCATGTACCTCTATAAGGCCACCATTCGCCCATGTATGGAGTATTACTGTCACATTTGGGCTGGTGCATCTGCTACTAGTCTCTCGCTCCTTGACAAGGTTCAAAAGAGAGTCACCAATCTGATAGGCCCTGAACTGGCATCTAAGCTTCAGTCTCTATCACATCGATGAAATGTTGCATTACTCTGCCTGTTCTACAAGTATTTTAATGGTGAATGCTCTGACGAACTACAGACACTTGTGCCCCACGGCGTAGACACCCTCGACAAACCCGACAGGCAGCTAAATCCCACCCCCACACAGAGATCCCTAGATGTAAAAGATCTTTCTACTTCAGTAGTTTCTTCCCCAGAACCGCTAGACTCTGGAGTCCATTCCAGGTTCCTGCTTCCCCAACTGTACTGACATGCATTAGTTCAAGTGTAACGTGAACCGACATCTTGCTGCCCAAATCCCAACATAGTACCCCAGTAATTGTTGCCCCTGATAGTAGCCCCCTACACCAAAGTGGCAATGTGCCTTGTTTGGGGTGAAAACGTAATTTAAAAAAAAAAAAAAAAATAGCTGAGTTTCCACCACCACAGCAGAAGTTCGAAGTCGACTTTCCATTTGTAATCCGGCTAAACTTAGCCTTGCAGCATTACGATCTCGTGTATAACATTAAACAACTTCTTTATTCCAAAAAGAAATATTCTGCCTTTTACCCTCCGATGCACAAAGATCTTTACTGACATATCTTTTTCTTCGACTTTTTACTGTCTCGTCACAACATCTGGATAAACATAATCTTGACTTGATTAGCTTATTTCCAAACTTTCTTGATTTCCAACTATTTTAAAGTCCAGTTAAGACTATTTCTAATTTTTACATCTTTTGACGGAAACAAACTCGTCCATTGAATAAATATTGATTGAAAACACATTTTATAACGGTTCTTGAAGGAGATATTGTTTTTAAAAGAGACTACATCTCTATACAACTACTTTAATAGTGAATGCTCTGAGGAACTGCAAGCACTTGTACCTCCTCGATGTGACTACCCCCGACTAACCCGACATGCAACTAAGTCCCACCCTTACAGTAGAGATCCCTAGGTGTAAGAAAACCTTTTACTCCAATAGTTTCTTCCCCAAAACTGCAAGTCTTTGGAACTCTCTTCCGGTATACTGCTTTCCCAACTGTACTGATATGCAGAAGTTCAAGTGTAATGTGAACAAACATCTTTCTACTCATCTCCCTTCATAATGCCTCTGGAAATTATGTCCCAGATAGTAGCCCCCTACTTCAAAGTGGCATTTGCCTTGTTTGGTGTGAAGATTAAATTAAAAAAAAAATTTTTTTTTTCTTTTTTAATATATTTACTTATTTTTTCTAAGTGTTGTTTTCTACCTAGCTTTGTAAGTTTTCAATTGTTTAACTTATTTTAAAGCGTTTATTCAGTTAAAAAAAACAAGTAATGTCGAGTGTTACTTTAGAACAACAACAAAATACCTCAGTATTTTCTTTAATTTTCTATTCTGGAGCAATTATCGAGACTCCCAAGATGTGATCCTCTCATGTCAGACATCTCTTTTTGTTCTAAAGTAACACTCGATACTACTTGTTTTTGTTTTAACTAAATAAACGCTTTAAAATAAGTTGAACCACTAAAAACTTACAAAGCTAGGCAGAAAACGAGCATTTAAAAAAGTCAATTTTATTTTATTTTTTTAAACAACACTAAACAAGTAAAACTATTAAGAAAAAAAAACAATATCTCCTTCAAAAACGGTCATAAAATGTGTTTTCAATCGATATTTATTCAATAATGGACCAGTTTTCCTACCTAGCAAAAATAAACGAGTTTTCCATTGACGAGTCTTCCTAAATTCGCGTCTACACATGACGTCAGGAAAATTAACTTTTTGGCAACACATTTTTACAAAGATTAATATAAATTGGCAAATGAACTTATGTGAAAGTTTTAAAACTTATTTTTGTAATTGGAGCCGTTAAACAAGTCTACACTATAAAAAAAAAAAAAAGAAAAATACGGAAACAGCTGCAACTCTTATTAACTTTGGAACCATTCATTTTGAGCTTTTATTTTTAAATCTTGATCAATGATCGAATTTTAAGTGTAATCGAGATGCATGCGAAATATGGCAAGTTGAAATAAATAAAATAGCAGGAACACTTCTGGTTATACTTTCTTATCAGTCGAAAATTAATGTGCACCAAAAGTTACGGAAAATAAATAGGGTAAAATTTTAATTCGCAAAAATTCAATGCGGACGTGCAAAAAAACATAGCCATCAATAAAAATAGGGAATACATTGGATCATAAAGGTCTTAATATCATGAAAATTACTTACTCAAGTCTAAGCATTAATGCTTAGACTTGAGTATGATTAATGATTTTTCTTAAATGTGACATTAAAAGGCATTTTATTTGACATATTCCCGCTCGCCGCTTGCTAATATCAATTCTGTTATCGACGATAATAATTTTACAGCACGGCAGGGGTGGGGTGGACTGGGGGCTCGTCCAGGTCCACCTCATTTTCGGTATGACAATTAAGTACGTAATATTGTTTTTGCTTAAAACAACATATTTAAAAAAAAAATCGATCTGTCGATTGTATCTTAACAAAAAGCAGAAGCACAGATTTTTTAAGGGCCACTAAATGAATTGAAGAAATTCCACCAACTGAACGAAAAATTTATAAACAAAAATAAATTATGTGGCTGCCCTTTTCTCACTATCATTTTAATGAAATGAAATTATTTAAAAAAAAAAGAAAAAAAAGAAAGACTTTATTTTCTGTTTAAAAACATTCTTCCTCCTACAAGATTTTTTTACTTCTACAAAGTCGGCAAACTAGTTTTCTTCACTTGTTTTTATTTCGAAAAAAACAAAGAACAAACGAAGTACTAAAGAAAGCGATAAACACGAAGACACGTGCGAACGATAAAAGAAAAGACAAATATGCATTCTTTAACATTCCATGCATATGTATCATTGATGGAGTCTGTATGGTTCTTCTGTTCGCTTTTAGGAGGCTATTTTCCCCGGAATTACTTTCTCCTTTGGAGAGAGAGTATTTCATTGCGAATCGCCTGCTATGTGTTCACCGGGCAATGTCGACGAACTTAATCACGGACACTTTTGCAGCTATTACGGAAGCATGGGTGGTTGCAGAAGTTGCCATGATCGGTTCTGTCGGCATTCTGCGGCGAGAGAGACCCAGGTGACCCACTGACCCACATAAATCAATCCCTTCCCCAATGGAGGAAGTAATACCTGGGATGATAACCTTTTGAAGCCAAATAGAAAGACCATAATCTACTCTAAAATAACCTGAAGGTTCGTGTCAGGTAAACATTATATGTGTTAAGAAGGTAATATTTTGATCGGTGGGGGACTTTTTCTTTCTTTTTTTTTTATTAGCACAGTGACATTCTGGGTGCAAATGCATTATTAACGCAATTAATTATGCATTTGGATTTTATATTAAAATAATAGGACTGGTGTGGTACTTCGTCAGCTTTTTATGCTGTAATTCTAGAAGAATAATGCTTGCTGCTAGTGCTGCTGCTACAGTAAGCGAAAAAAAATAATTAAAAAAAAAAATGTCATAAAAAATGCTGGTTGAAGAATTAAATAGACTAACGTAATTTCGGAATAACAAAAAATGGATGGGTATAAAAAATATGGCAAGCTTGTAATGGTAAGGAAAAAAAAAGTTATTTTTAGGGAAAACAAGTAACATAAAAATATAATTTGTATAATTCGGACTACTACTCTCATCTTAGTTGTTATTTCTTTCTGCCGATGTAACCTCCGATCTTCTTCAGATATAGCAAATTTGGAAACTTTCTAGTTTAAAAACTAACTTGAAACCACAAAGCTAAGCGGGGGGGGGGGGAACACCCAAAGAAGTTCGGAGATTACATCAAACGAAACGTGAATATAGCAATTAAGATATGAATTTAGTCATTTGAATTATCAATATTCATCTACAAACTTCCGAATTTAAATTTTCTGTTAAACTACTAGGTTTTTATATTTAAAAGGTTTCGGCCGATCTAATTACAAACACTTCACCCATGCACGCACGCACACACACACACGCACGCACACACACACACACAAATAAAAACAAAATGTAAAAAAAAATTGATAAAACTAAGTAAATAGAAAAAAACAAAAACATACATACCAGCATAATTTTCACAAGCACAGACTAGCCAATTTAGTCCATAAGATAATATCTTGGATAACACAGTTGGAATCATCTTTGTTTTTGTTGCTAGAGTTATTAAACCCACAGAACTGTTAGCGTTCTCATTTAATGTATTTTACCAAGAATGTTGTTGGCATGTCTGAGAAATTATTGAAGATAAACGAAGCAAAGTCTGTGGGAGGAAACAGGCAAGGTGGTTGGTTGGGTAAACTAATTCTTGTATGATATCCATCCGGGTATGTGGAGAAAGAGGGGATGGGATACTGAGCACCAATCAGGTGGGAAAATCAATCGTCACAGGTGACACCGACCAGCACAAAAAATAATGGCAGGTCAATCGGCAATTATTACAATTCATAACTTCATAAACGACCCTGGTTTACTGATTATATATATATATATATATATATATATATATATATATATATATATATATATATATATATATATAGAGAGAGAGAGAGAGAGAGAGAGAGAGAGAGAGATAGATAGATAGAAACAAAAAGGTAACTTAAAACTTATACCATCCTTTACAAACTGCTGTCAATGTTATTGTTTCAAGGAGGAGAAGAAAAGTTCAAGATAAACAATGAATTGCGATGTTTGTTGTTGGCGAAGAGGCTGCATAGCGGAGGAGGAGAAACCATTTGTATCATCTGTCTGATGGTCTGGCGTACCCTCGCCTATACTACTACTAATAATAATACTGCTAGTAAAAAATAAGTGTAAATAGTAGTACGACTTCAATCACAACGGTACCGATTTCACGTCCTTTTTCTTCCAATCATATACATACACAAATAAAACACACATACCATAAGGGGGGGGGGCGGTTGAGAGAGAGAGAGAGAGAGAGAGAGAGAGAGAGAGAGAGAGAGAGAGAGAGAGAGAGAGAGAGAGAGAGAGAGAAAAGCGTGCAGTTGATAGCGAGAGAAAGACAGGGAGAACTGAGAGATAACTGAGAGGAAGAAAGAGAGAGCTGAGAGGAAGAAAGAGAGAGATAGCTGAGAGGAAGAAAGAAAGAGAGATAGCTGAGAGGAAGAAAGAAAGAGAGATAGCTGAGAGGAAGAAAGAAAGAGAGATAGCTGAGAGGAAGAAAGAAAGAGAGATAGCTGAGAGGAAGAAAGAAAGAGAGATAGATAGCTGAGAGGAAGAAAGAAAGAGAGATAGATAGCTGAGAGGAAGAAAGAAAGAGAGATAGATAGCTGAGAGGAAGAAAGAAAGAGAGATAGATAGCTGAGAGGAAGAAAGAAAGAGAGATAGATAGCTGAGAGGAAGAAAGAGATAGATAGCTGAGAGGAAGAAAGAGATAGATAGCTGAGAGGAAGAAAGAGAGAGATAGCTGAGAGGAAGAGAGAGATAGCTGAGAGGAAGAGAGAGAGAGAGAGAGAGAGAGATGAGGGAGGGGAAGGGAAGGGGGTCGACTTCGTTAGCGAACTTCCCAATATCAGGGAATATTTTTTCGCCCGCCCTTCCTTCACACAACAGTTACTCACTTGCTTCAATTTTTTCAAAATATTAATTCAGCTTTTAAAATAAAGTAAATAACGTCAGAAGAATTTCCGCGACCCCCACCTAATCGTTTTACGAAATTTTAATTTATTTACATGCAATTATTTGTAAATTTATTGGAATGAAAATTATAAAAGTTATTAATACATAAAAGTTATATAAAAGTTATTAAAAAAAAAAAAAAAAAAAATGCACCCTGTATTGGAGTACTGGAGTGGAGTGGCGTCTCTTTACCAAACGGCGTTTTGGCACTTTGTTAAATTATTTTTAATCAACTGTATATCCTTCAACATTGTCAGGAAGTCTTTATCTTTTTGTTTCTCTTAATTTTTAACTGTATTTTAATTAAATTATTTTTAATGGCAATTTGAAAGTTACATTTAATTATAAAACTTGAAGGTAATGTTTTAATCTCAATGTATTGGATGTAAGTTTCTAAAAACATCCAATCCATGAGAGTTTGGTAAGAATATTAATGCCAAAATAACATTCTGTTCGTTTGACAGTTTGAATTCTACCAAATCCCTTTGGCATGTCGAACTCATTTTAAGAGATAAAAATGGTTGATTTGTTTACGAAAAAAAAAGAAAAGAAAATGCATTGTGATGGATTTAATTTCGTAATTAAAGTATTTGGATACTTATGCATTTACATTACCGTGTTATTTTTTTAAATAGTATTTTCAAGTTAAATTCAAGTTTTACAATATCTTTTTATTATTAAATTGTTAGGTTAACACTCCCCCTCCTTATGTTAAGAATGGCTTTCTAAATAATAACGTTTTTATTTTAGCGCGGTAACATAAGTGCACTGCATAAGTACCATTATTTTTTGGTAAGATTTTTTTCCAGTTAGATTTAGCAGCTTACACTATTGCGTCCCGAATTCGACCTAATCAAAAAACAAAAAATAGAAAACAATTGTTATGATGTCATGAAACGAAAATTTCATATTTCAAAACTCACGTAAAGTAATCAAATTTTATGACAAAGCGAGAACAATGTGTTTTGATCCGCCATATTTAACAAAGAGAGACAACTCAGTTCGAACTACCGAGATTTTAAAATCAGCATTGTAATGGCTACGATATACTATTAATAGTTAAAGATTATTAAAAAATGACTGGATAAAGTTAGTGATCTTTGGAACGTTCCGTAACGTACGTACAACAAAAATTTTTCCGTATTTTTTTTTTTTTAGGTTTAATTCTGAATTAGAAGCGCATTTTTAATTAGCAGTAAATAAATAATAAAAAAAAAACAAAAAAAAAACAGCGTAAATAGAGGTGAGGAACACAAGCATATGAGAAGTGATCACACAATTGGATTAATATAGAAACGATAAATTTGAAATATTGTCTCTTAGGTAAACAGTGCTATCCAATAATCACACTAACAAATCAAAACCCACGGTAATTGGGTTGGAAATGTTACCAATTTCTGCAAGAATAAATTCGATTTCGGAGGGGGTACAGTTTTTCCTTTTTTTTTTCTTTTTCCTTTTTTTTTTTTTTTTTTTTTTCGTCGGAAAAAATAAATCACAGCCGAATGACGAGAGTGATCGATAGAAGAATGGAATACCATCACGAACTCAAATATCGCGGTGTGATCAGACACTGGCATTTTTGACATATTTATTAGCCGAAACTAAGTCAGGTGCTTAAAGACTGTCAGGTGGGAAAAGTTGGAAGAGAAAGAAACATGACAAAAGAAAGATGTACGAAGTTGATGATAATATTGCAGTTTGTAGTAAGTAAAGGTGAAACTACTGACCTTCTCTAGAAGTTCAGTTTAAATTATTCAGTTGGGAAGAGAACCAATAAGAGGGAAACAAAGCGAACTGAAAGCCCGATTATTGAGTGAATTTGGAACAAGAGAAAATGTCGGAATGAGTATAGATGAAAGGAAGAGGTGAGGGTGGGCTAATAAAATTAGTAGAAAAAAACAAAACTTAACAAAAAAAAAAAAAAAAGAAAAAAAAAACTGAAGAAATTGTGCTTGGTTGACAAACTAAAAATTTCGTTTTACTTGTTTTATATAAAAGTGAGGAAAAAGAAAAATATTTGAAGGTGAATATTTTGTTTTTAATATTTAAAAACAAAATATTAATAGTCAGAACTTCAGAGTCAGTTAAAAAATAAATAAATAAATAAATAAATAAATAAATAAATAAACTAAAGATCTACTCCCAGCTCTGGAAAATACTGTTGACTGATAGCTGACCTCTGAAATGGAGAACCGGGAGCCACTGGGTCAGCAATTTCAGAAAAAAGTCTTACTCTCGATTTCAGATTTAGTTTAAAAAAAGAGAAAAGGAGAAAAAAACAACCACCAAAAATATGGACGCATACATGTGCTAGTATATATAGTGGCAATTATTGATTTTAATCAATGAACAACCGATTGTGACAATTTCCAGTTAACGTATATCCCCCATCCCCAAATAAAATAATGCCTGGGGGATAGTATTATAATAAAAAAAACACATGCTACACACTATCTGCCTCCCCCTCCCCCCAAAATGAAGAGGTAATGCTTGGGATGATAATCTCATGACAACATGACCGATACTACACCCCATCCTCTGCATTGAGCATTAAAAAAATGCTATAAATATTAAAATAGTAGAGTTTCGGCTTCAGACAAATATCTACAATTTCTAATAGTAATAGATTTACTCACTAGTAATCCTCATACAAGCCATTATCAATAAACGCTCATTAGCAACAATACAAAGTTTTTTTCTGGAGTATCACAACAGTAGGTGTATCAGAATTTTTGTAGGAATTTTTGACACTCCTAAACTGCGAATAAAATATAAAAAAACTCGTAATTTCTCTTTTAAAAGTGGGTTGTTTATTTTCTTTATGGATTATACTTCCAAAATAAACTATTAAAGTTGTTTTAAAAGTAATAGAAATATTTTTTTATTTTTTTTTAAACAGTAATAAATTTTACGAACTCAATATTTTTCAATTTTTAAACTTTAAAAATCTATCAAAATTTTTCTATTGATTCTATTTTTACGATATTTTCAGGGTCAATGCGAAATTTTATACTCTTTCCAATAAACCAAATATAATATTTTAGACAAACATTTTTTTTAAATTCACGCCCCTCATTTTCAAGTGTCTATTAAAAAGTACATAATTAATTTACTCACCAAAGTGTTATATATCACAAATTGAAGAGAAAAGGTCAATAAATAATATATTCAAATTTAAAAAAAAAAAAGTAGTGTTTTTTAGAAATTTACCTGCAAAGTTCGCAGCTTAAAATCTTTTTTTTTTTTTAACCACATTATGTTTTTTCTTTTGTTTTTTTAATGAAACCTTGGTCCTTGCTCCTTTAATTGAAAATAAAATTAGGGCTTGAATTACATTTTTCGAGTAGTTATACGCTTGGAAAGACAGGGGGTCGAATAATTCACGCCTCCCATTTTGAAATGTCTATTAAAAAGTAAATAATTAATTTACTCACCAAAGTGTTATGTATCACAAATTGAAAAGAAAAGGTCAATAAATAATATATTCAAATTTAAAACCAAAAAAAGTAGTGTTTTTTTAGAAATTTACCTGTAAAGTCCGAAGTTTAAAATCTTTAAAAAAAAAAAAACACACGTGTTTTTTTTTTTTTTTTTTTTTTTTTTTTTTTAATGAAACCTTGGTCTTTGCTCCTTTAATTAAAATAAAAAAAAAATAGGGCTTGAATTACATTTTTCAAGGAGTTATAAGCTTGGAAAGATGGGGTAGAATTATTTACTATTTTTCACGAAATTTCTGACACATCTATCGCAATAGCTGTTTACCATTGATTTATTGCTGACAGCAGAAATCGGTCTTCTCTGAAATTTGAGTGTCAAAAATAAGTCTTCTAAAGTCGAAGATTCTAGTACCCTCTGTGTCCTTCCAATCGAAGTTTGGATGGCTCTTATCATTTTCGGTCTTTCTATCTTCAATTCTTCAGAAACATTGTGTTGTACCAATCGTGTTATATTCCTGGAATCATTAAGGATGTCGGGTTTTTCTATACCAAATCTTTTCCTCCATGAGACTCAATAAGGGTTATCCCCTCCCCTAACGGTAGACATCTATAAACAGTTTGAAATTTGGTGCTTCCAATGGTCTTAGAATTCTATTAGACTACTTTCTATTTAAACGTTTTCCAATTGGCAGTTCGATTTGGCCTCCTTTTTGTTTTGAAAATATTACACTGTTCCTAGAAGGTATTTCTCTTTTAGTCGTTTGGTTGGGAAATTTAACTAATTAATCTACATGGTGATTGGAAAGTAACACCTGCTTAAGTAGTTGTAATTTAAAACTGAAATACAAATCTTACAAAAAATTGAATATGAAAAGAAGTGAAAGAAAGCATAAGGCTTTATTTAGAATTTAATATAGGTGCCAGCATTCAACACTAACTTTTCAAGATACCTGGGAACCGCACGAACTGATTTCACACTTATAAAGGCTAAAAACGGTTAACAAAATGGATAGATTGATAGATAAATGTTGATTAAAATACTATAAGGAAATTTAAAATCTCCATAAATCACCAACTAAAAACAACATCCAACCCAGGAAACAGCATTTTTTTTCTCATCGTCAAGAATATAGAATGCGAGGACTAAAAGAAAAAGTAAAGGAGCAGCCTCAAAACTCTCGTCCCCCCCTTATTCATTTCTTGTAAGAATTATATTTCATGAATAAATTTCAAATATAGGCAGTTACTTTCCAATCACCATGTATTCTATTTGACAATTCATTTAGTATTATAAATAATTAAAGGGGGGGGTCTAATACTTGATTGTAGTTTCACAGTAGATCAGATCGTCTGAAGCATATTCTTATCACACGCACACACACACACATATGTATTAGAATGAACGGAAGCAGCCCAGTGGTATTGTGTTCCACAGACGGGTAGTTCTAGGAAAGAAGCTTTACTCATGGAATTTTCATTTAGTTTTAGACACTGATAGAAAGTAAGGAAAATTGTTGGCAGTAGTTTTAACTAGACGAGTATTTTCTGTGGATGGTTTATAGTGGGGAGGGGTCACAGATTGAAGCTCAGTCAAGCACCTGTCATGAAAATAACAATAAAGCAAAGATGGTTTCAACGTCTCTTTTGTGAGAAAAAGGTAGCAGAGAGGAGAACTGGAAACCACTAATCAAAACAATTATGTATTGGATTATTTGGACTACTATTCTCATCATAGTTATTTTTTTCATAACATTTCAACCAATGTAACCCTCGGTCTTATACAGGTACGTCTTTTTTAAACTTGAGGATCTTTATATTGAAATCAGAAACTATTTTTTTTTTATCAAGCCATGGTCATAAATACCGAGGCTACCTAGATAATTAAGGAATGCATAAAACTTAGGAACCTCACGATAGTTAGACAATACAGAATATGGAATTTTGAACTTAAAAAAATTTTTTTTTTACAGTGATCACCACTTATCAAGGCCCGGAAGCCACTCAAGGATAAGGGTTATTGCAACTACAGTACGTTAGTGTGGAGATTTGATGAAGTTTTTACTTAAGGGGGCGGTTCATCAGGAACTTGTTAACGTTGGACTTGAAGACATCCAAGTTGTAGTCCGGTGGGAAGCAGGCAGACGGAACAGAGTTCCACAGGCGTGCAGTTCTAAGAAAGAAGCTTTGTTCATGGAATCCGCGTTTTGATTTAGGCACAGATATAGAGTGGGGGAAATTTTTCACAGTGGATTCAGCTAGACGGGTGTTTTTCGTGAAAGATTGGCGAGGGGGGACCAGAGATTGGAGCTCAGACGAGCACCTGTCATGGAAATAACGATAAAACAAGGATGGGCTCGCAACATCTCTTCTGTGGGAGAGAGGTTGCAGGGTAGAGAAAAGGGCATCCCCCACTAAGCCACGAAGTCTATTTTGTACTCTGTCAAGGCAAGATAGGCTGTTTTTAGCAGCTCCTGCCCAGATATGGCAACAATATTCCATCCTTGGACGTACTTGGCTTTTATATAGATAGAGAATTGCATCAGTAGTGAGATATCTTCTGGAGCGGTAGAAGGATCCCACCATCTTTCCAGCGACCTTGGCAACAGACTTGATGTACGTGTTCCATTTCAGATCAGGAGTAAAGGCCAAACCCAGAAGCTTGTCAAAACACGAGCCTCACCCAGACGAGAGCCATCCATCACAATTGATGCCAGATGGGGATCAGAGCGTTGATGATGTAAGGATAGGAGTTTGGTTTTGGATGCATTAAATGTAACCAGTCAGATCTTCCCCTACTGAACCACGTGCTCGAGATCAGAGGAGAGAGAATCAGAGAGAACTTTGTCATTTACAGCCTTTGATGTGTTGCCGTAGATGGTCGTGTCATCAGCATAGATGTCAACGAATGATTTAAGTATGTGTTTAGGGAGGTCATTGATGTAGATCAGGAAGAGAGTTGGGCCCAGGATTGACCCCTGAGGGACTCCAGCATTTATATTGCAGGCCTCCGATTTTTGTCCATCTACCACTACTCTTATGATCTTATCGGAGAGAAATGATTTAATGATTGAGAAAACATTTCCAGTTATACCGTAGCTGAAAATCTTGTGAAGTAGACTCTTATGCCATACCTTGTCGAAGGCCTTTGATATGTCAAGAGCAATTGCCCTAGAAAGGAAGCCTTTGTCAAGAGATTCACTAATCCTGTGGGACATAACCGTCAGCACATCTGCGGTAGATCTTGCAGAGCGGAAACCATATTGTGTGTCACTAAGAAGGTTATTCCTGCTGAGGTGGTTGACTAAACTAAACCCATTATTTAATCCACAAGGGTAGATTATTCTCATTCCGTCTGCTATGACTGATAGAAGTACTAGATTATTATTTTATTCTAATTATTACCTGCAGTAAGGATTGAACCTTCAACCTTCAGGAGACTTCAAACTAACTGTTACTTAACACCTATCGATTATGATAACTAAAAACTACTTAACACTTATATGGTCATAGCCGACAACGAGAAAAATATACCCTTATGGATTAAAAAGGGTTCCGTTTGAAATTCTGTATAGGTTCCCAAGTGATAAAAATTCACAACTTCGAGAAAAAAAAAAAAAAAAAACAACTGGAGAAAGTCGGTAGTTGCATTAATCAAAATGTGAAATTAATGAAGATGAAAACAGTAGTCCAAATAGACCAAATAAACCAATTTATCAATCCTCACCCCAAAAAGTTCTGAAGCATAAAACCATTTAACTGTCTCTATTAACTATTAAGTTTAATGCATATAAACAGTTTATAATACTCACTCACTTGCAAAACAGACATGCTAATGCACACACATATCTTCATGACTATTCCATTTACATATAAACGCATGTGGCGCTATCTCCAAACAAAAATGCATACTCAATATACTCAACTAGCAGGGAGACTTGACGTTGCCTGTGATTAAATGAGAATCAACAAATGTTCCCCTCTCCTATATTTTAATTGTTATTGAAATCTATGAAATCGTTCATTTTTCAATCAAATTGATTGATTGCCTGCAATAGTTGGGGGGACTCACCGCAATGTATTGGGAGGAAGCTTTATATGCGCCCCACCACAGTGACTTAGTCCAAAATACATTGTAGTTTACATTGCACTGTAGAGAACTACTGTTGATTTTATAAAATTATTTTTACATAATGGCTTGAATTAAAGTTTAAAATATAAAAATCAAGTATCATGGTTCAATTATGATCTAAACAGAAACTTCCATTTTGAATATGCCATCTTATTAAAGAACCTACTGTTGATTATATATGTCGGGTCCTTCTGCTTGTGCAGTGATAAAACTTCTCAAATGCACTTGTGATGTTAGGTTGTATCAGATGTTAATTTTGATTAAAATCGAACTGCCTTCTTTAATCAGATTTTTTCAGTTATCGATTTTCGATACTTATCAGAGGCATTCCGATACAAACTCTATTTAAGAACACTCACATACACATCAAATACATTTGTGTGAAATTGTAAAAAAAATGGCCTAGCCGTTTCAGAGTCTGTACAGATCAACTGGTACACACACACACACACACACACACACACACACACACACACACACACAAAGTGCCTTTTATATATAAGTAGAAATACTCTAATATTTTACCAACTTTTTTATTTTTATTTTAGAGTTGTCAATAAAAATGAATTATTTTGTAAGAATAGACTGTCATTATTTCTTTTCATATTGCCTTTTCCCTTCAGTATGAAACAGTAAAACAGACGCAACGCACATTTCAACAAGCCCCTTGAAAAACGGGATGGAACCGGATGCATACAGAAAACAGAGTGGGCAGATCAAACTCGAAAACAGGTTGTACAAATTTTTCTAGACTTACAGTGTAGGCATTCCAATCTATGTATATCAAAGAACATGAATATAAAAATAATCAGATATGAAGTTAAAATGACTCATGCCATAAAAAAAAGTTGCTTTTTAAATACTTACAAGCAAGCCACCTGGCTTTGTCCGAGCATAAGATATGCTTAAATATGATATTTTAATTCATGCAGATTATGTATTTATTATTATAAAGACAATTCCTTTTTGATTATTATATTGAAGCTAATATATAGTAGTGAGATCAAAACTATATATATATATATATATATATATATATATATATATATATATATATATACACACACACACACACGACTTGGGTGCCATCAACTAGAATTGAAATCAAAGCATACAACTCTCCACTCATTCCTTAGCCTCTAAGCTATGCCCATACGCATATATATATATATATATATATATATATATATATATATATATATATATATATACACAAAAGTTAGAAAAGCATTTCATCCAAGGTATGAAAGTTATTAAACAAAATGTTTTTACTAGAGACTTTAAAAATAAAGGTACAAGATTCAATTTGAAATTTATTTATCTTCAAAGTGCACTTTTATAAATTTTACAAAGTAAGGTATAAAAATTTAATTTACATTGAATCAAAAAATTATCTTGGATTTATTTTATGTAATGTACATTCTGTTGCACTTTTTAAAAAAATCATTGAAAATTTTATATCTATATCATTAATTGCTAGATGAAAGATAATGTTTTTAAATTGCAACAGAATGTACATTACATAATATAAATCCAAGGTAATTTTTTGATCCAATTTGAATTAAATTTTTATACCTTACTTTGTAAAATTTATGAAAGTGCATTTTGAAGATAAATAAATTTCAAATTGAATCTTGTACCTTTATTTTTAAAGTCTCTAGTAAAAACATTTTGTTTAACAATTTTCATGTCTTGGATGAAATGCTTTTCTAACTTGTATCATATCTTTTTAAGATTATATTTACAAACTCTCCTCTCTATTTTAGTTTGTATTTCTCCTCACACCACAACTCTTTTTTGCAACTCCCTATTTGTAATACAGGTCTGAATAATGAGAAAATCTGAATTTTTTTTTAACAAAAACTTTAAAATAACTTTTTTAGATTACATTTTTTAAAACTTCTTTCAGAATAGAAAATCTTTATAATTTAATAAGGAACATATTTCATATAGGTTTCATTAACAAATATTCAGTACATAACGAGAAAAATAGAGATGAAAATTTCCAAAGAACTATATAACTGGTTACGGTCAATAGTAGTCCTCGCCAGCGAAAGTCTTTGTTATTGTTAGTCTATTATTATTTAAAACATTTTGTGTCCTGCTCTTTCGAGCAAGGACTAATATGACTTGGGTGCCATCAACTAGAATTAAAACCAAAGCTTACAACTCTCTACTCATTCCTTAGCCTCTGAGCTATGCCCATACGCATTATTATATATACACATATGCGCGCACACACACACACACACACACACACAAAAACAAAAACAAATGGATGACAGTTGTGTGTAAGATAGAATCGTTCGATCATAGAAGACAAGATTCAAGCAAGTAAAGGCGCAAGGTTCACAGAGTTTTATAATTATATCGATAATGGCATTACCTCCCCCCCAAGAAGGACCTTGATTCTAAAGCAAGTGATTGGCTTCTCAAAAAAAAATTTTAATGTTCGTTTTGTATAGTTTTTACAAAAGAGGTGTTTAATACTTAAGTATTTTAAGTTTTAGAAGTTAACCTCTGATTTCTAAACTAAAACCAAATGATAATATTTATAAACAGTAATAAATAAAGAAACATTGTAATAGACGTTATTTATTACATAGCGTTTGTTATCAGACGTTTTTTTGGTTAGCATGCACTGCATAATAAATAAAATAAATTTCTTTTTGTCAGAAGACTACATGAAGAAGAAAGGAACAAATGTAATAGGTAAGCACAAGAAATAACACCTACAACATTTTTCGTAATTTATCATCATAATGTTCTCATATCGCACAAAATAACGGCATGCATTTTTTTTTTATTGCTTCCAATCTCGTCTACAATTGTTATAATCAAAGTCACTTTGAAAAAAATAAATAAAAAAGAAAACGGTTAATTTCTTGTTTACAAACAATACTAATACTTCAAGTTAACTGCTGCTAGATATTTGATTGGTTGGTTGTTTTTGTTTTATAGCATATCAACCCTTTTCAGGTTATTTAATGCTAAATCCAATTATTTTGAAGAAAAATTTTTTAATAGAATATATTTGGTTTTTTTTTCGAGTCGGTTTCTATTTTACCCATAGTTGGGATCCTAACAGGTACTACCACTCCAGGTCAGTGTGGACCTGGGAGCAATGGCAATTAAAGAGTGGCTCCACACTCCTCAAAGACTGCAAGTTGAGGCCTCACTATCGGATATAGTTTAAGGTCATATCCAGGACTCTAGATATTTGATGAACAGATAGATGCACATAGTAACACTATTTAACCTTTATTCTTAAAGGACCTTGATAAGTGGTGACTTCCAAGTTAAAAAAAAATACTATTTCCACTACAAATTACAGATATATTCAAAAAGATAATTTATTCTATTTATACTAAAATATTTTTGTAAACAAAACAAAACCCTAAACACGTTTTGATTCTCAACTTATACACAACATATACACGAAGGTTGACAAAGGAATTCTATATTCTCCCACTCATAACATAACTTTTTCCTTTTCATAGAAGTTCTGCACAAATGCAGATTCCAGAATATTATTGTTTCCTTTATAAAGAATATTGATCACTGCAGATTCTAGCATATAACACTGACCAAGTATAATAATGTATTATTACAAACAACTGCACTATCTAGCGTATTGAGCACTTTTCCATTCAGTATATATCTCTTACTAAGTGTAACATCTAGCAGGACCCATGGAAATTTGACGAAATGGGAAATATACTTAATCAACAAATATGTTTTGATAAAACTGATATTTTTCTGGATATCACAAAAAATTAGTTTTTTTTGGACAGAAAAACCAATAACAGACAGCAAATTTGAGTTTATGAGTAAATAGCGTCCATGATATTTTAAATATAGAACTGACCCAAATGAGATAAATTAATAAGTACTAATAAATACTCAGAAAGTAATATTGTGCTATATAGTTCAATACAAATAATAAAATCACTTTGTAAGAGACAATCTTTAGTTTACTCCCTCAGTCCAGCACCTTTCAGCAGACAATGTTCTTTTATTTTTGCCCTGTTTCTTTCTAATATTTCTTTTTCACGTAACGTTTCTCTGACTTCTTTCTTCAGTAAAGAACTGTTGAATGCTGAATTATTATGAGTCCCTTTTTACAGACAAATTTTGTGAATTTAGCCTTTTTGAAGCAGTTTGGCATTCAAAAATTGCATGTAACCTTTTTCAAAGCATAACAAGCAGAATATTATATAGATTACACACACCTGTTCTACCTAGGATACTGAGCACTATTTGATTCCACATATACCACTTACCAAATGTAATTCTGTATTATTACTTTTATCGATTCCGGGCTACAGAGTTTTGTTTCATACAGAAAACTATAGCAGCATTTAAAAATACACCTGCTCTATTTAGGATATTGAACACTTTCGGATTCACATATAACACTTACTAAATATTATAATTATTATAAGATATTATTTTCATTGCTCTCGGGGAACTTGTTTAGCATACCACACTTTGAACTTATTGCTTCGGGTTATCTTTCAAATTGCGTTTATTTGTTTATTTAATCCCATTTTTTTGTTGTTGTTATTTCTATTTTGTTTTCTTTGTACATCAAACAATAGAAAACAGCAGAAGATAAATAGAGAGAAGACAATGGGCTGACTGATAAATATTTGGCTTTGATCCAAGTTGAGATGTCAGTAATGTTTATACTATTATGCCAGTCAACTTCATCCGACTCAGCAGATTTTACCGCCGTTACTTTGTTGCTTAATTAATATGTTCAAATAGAATAGTCATGTTTAGATAAACTATTTTAAGCCCTTAACAAAAACAGAAAAATATTTGGGGGAAAAAAACATTGATAGAGAAATTTGGTCACATTTTTTAAAACATTATTTTACAAATCTAATTTGAAAATTTAGAAAACCATATACAATAGAATCCCGGGATGCGGCATTAAAAATTAGTATGTAATACACATGTATGTAATCAAATAACATGATAAATAACACCGCAAGGCAGGTCAAATACCGTAACCAGGGTCCGGAAAAACATTGTATTCCACATTGTAACTTGAAAAAAAAAAAAAAAAAAAAAAAAAACGTATCCTAAGGCCACCGTATCTTGGCGTTGTACTATATAATTAGAATTTATATATTTAAATTTCATTTAGAAAGAATTACTTTTCAAAATAAAAATTTATTGTTTCAAACAAATAATACAATGTTTAAAATAATTTCCTTAATCCATGGATTTTCAATGTAAGTACATCTCCTCAGAGGAAAATCACTAACAAAATATTAATACTGGTTTGAAAATTATTTTGCTAAAAAGCGCAAAGAAAATATTAAAGATTAAATCCCTTTAAGGGACATAGAGAAAGGTAATGGAGGTTGAAAGCAGAAAAAGGATATGGATGTTGCTGTCCAAATAAAATATTCGTTTATGGATCTCCATTCTATAGAACGCCATGCATTGAACATTAACTTTTGCGATAAATATTCTTGATATCATGCTAAATCTAGTGATTGTCACTTATACATTTTATATTAAACTATCGTGGGGGTGGGGCGTAAAATGCGCTTAAATATATTTCAATTCATACAGATATGTATTTATTATTATAGAGCCAATTCTCAATAGAATATTATACTGTACCTAATATATAGTACTGATTTCAAAAGATTAAATAAAAAAAAAAAATGACTTGGGTGACATCAGCTAGAATCCAAACCAAAACATTTTGTGTTCTAGCTGTGTTCCCTACCCTTTGAGCTATCGACAGAGAGATAAGATTTAAAATCAAACCCATTCAAGCTATGAATGAATTTTATGAATATAAAAGTAATAGAAATATGTTGGCAAGTTGAAATGAACATTTTTCATTTCAACTTGCTGACGTATGTCTGTACGAGTTATTCATCCAAACAAAAATTTTACTGTGTCCTTGATGTATGATTACTATTTCCTGTTAATTTCAGTTTAATGTGACCAGTTGCTTATCGGTTAAATATTTGCAACGCTGATACATACACGTATCTACTATATTATTTATATTGACTAAACGACGTGTAAACCATTTGGTCAATGTAGGTAGATTAGATACAAAAACAAAAGAAACTAAAAGGTTAAACAAATATAACAATATCAATTTTTTATGCAACAGAGAGAATCAAATGACAAAACACGCAATTTTCATAATGTGAGACAATTTTATAATATACTTGTAGTTCAACCCGGCTTTGCTCAGGCCCTATGTACTGTTCATAACTATGTGTGTGTGTGTGTATATATATATATATATATATATATATATTAAAAAGTTTGCCTCATGTCCAGGTAATCTACATCTAAAATTTCAAGTCTTTAGACCCAAAATTGGCGGAGAAGTTTGATAGAGTCTGCTAAGGTTAACTCTTTCAACTTTGACCTCTTGGCAGCCAAATTTTCGCCCAAAAACTTGCTACATGTCTGAATACCCTTTATGTAAAATTTCAAATGTTTAGACCCAAAATTGGCTGAATAGTTTGCTAGAGACCGCAAAAGTAAAATCTTTTTGAACTTTGATCCTTTGACAGCCTAATTTTCGACCAAAAACCAATTAAAAAGCTTGCCCTATGTCTGAATACACTTTATGTAAAATTTCAAATGTTTAGACCAAAAATTTGCTGAGTAATTTGGTAGAGACCGCAGAGGTCAAATTTTTTTTTAACTTTGACCCAAATTTATCAACATTTAACTGATTTATTGCTTTGGGCTCAAATCGAGTTAAAAAGTTTGATCCATGTCCAAGGAACCTACATCTAAAATTTCAAATGTTTAGACCCAAAATTGGCAGAGAGTTTGGTAGAGTTTTTAAGGGTCAAATCGTTGAACTTTGATCCCTTGAAAGCCAACTTTCTGGGCGAAAATAGATTAAAAAGAATTTCCCAAATCTCAATACTCTTTATGTCAAATCTCGAGTCTGTAGACTGAAAATTGACAGAGTAATTTGGTAGGGAAATATAGACATACAGACAATTTCACTTTTATAGATATATAGATAGATTGTGATGCCATGATAGATCCCCCCTCTCTCTTTGTTTAATTCTCTTTTCTCCTTTTAATTATTCACTATATAATTCCTCTCACCACTTCTTTATAATTTTCCTTTTACTAAAGTAATTTGCCCTTCCTCCCACCACCTAATCCATTCATGTACAAACAAACATTCACGGTCCTCAGAGTTTTATAGAATGTATAATTCATTTTTATCTCCTCTCGTCTCTTTACAGGGTTTTCAAAGTGTCCAAAAACAAATAAATTTAAACATTTAAATAAATTAGTTTTTAATTTCCTTTTTGTGATTTTAAGACTAAAATTCTATTTTGGAACGCATTCACTCTGAAATGTATGTCAAACCTTGCATTAATCTAATTTAGAAAAAAAAAAAAAAAAATTCCAAATATGCTGGAAAAAATGCTTACTCGTCCTATTCTAGGTGGTGAAAAACTGAGTGATCATTTTATGTTAAATTTATATAATAAAGAGAAACCTCATTCAAAAATCTAAATTGTTTATTTCTATTTTTCCAAAGTGTACGAGAGAGAGAGAGAGAGAGAGAGAGAGAGAGAGAGAGAGAGGAGGAAAAAGTATATATGATGGACTCTCCTGTTGATTTCGACATATGAGCCCTGCTACGACACCTAAATTGTTCGGAAATCCACACAGATGGTTTCTTTATACTGGTAAAAGCTTTGTGCAGAACCAACCACACCTTTTGGTACAACTGTTAATCTCACTCAGTGCAATAGCTGCCACAAGAAAGCACAAAGTAGACCTCCGTTTTTTTTGTTTTTTTTTTTTATATCAGAGTATTCCTTCTAAATCTAGGTCTTAAAGGCGAAGGGTGCATCTCTCCAATTAAACGTGTCCCTAGATACCAACCTGGAAATTTCTTATATATTCTTATTATGTATACGTTAATAATGGAATGATTTTGATAGACTTGCCGATTCTGTTCTAAATTCCAGATTCCAATTCTTTTAAAATTTGTAATTATTTAATTCGAGATTTGTTGCTTCAATATAGATATTTTAATTTTTTCAAGTTGCTGTAAAACTCTGTTGTAATGTCCATATATATTTCTGCAAACGTAAAAAAATACACTTGTGAGAGGGTGTATATTATATGAATAGATCTTACTAAATATATTTTACATAAGCATCACCACTTATCAAGGCCCAGAGGCCACTCGAGGGTAAGGGTTAAAGAGTGTACAGTAGTCAATTGGACAATACAGTAATCGTTAGTGATGGAAATTCGGTAAATTTGTTAACTTAAGTGGAACAGCTCATCAAGAATATGTTTACGCTGGACTTGAAGACAACCATATTGTACTCAGCTGGAAAGCAGGTAAACGGAAGACAGTTCCACAGGCGTGAAGTTCTAAGAAAGAAACTTTGTTCATGGAATCTATATATATATATATATATATATTGTTTTTAAATCCCCGAAACAGTGTTTCATGGTAAACAACTGATGATCCCTTGAAAAATAAATTATTGGTACTATAGTAAATTCGAGAGCGAGTTGATGCAGTGATTGCAGGTGATTAAATAACTTACTGACTGGATGGTTTTCTAACGAATGATAAAAAATATTTTTTGTATAGTTTTAAAGGTTGAAAACTTCAAAGATTATATATATATATATATGTTAAAAATGTAAAATAAAATACACCTAGTGGGTATATTACACGAGGTGATCTGTGTAAATATATTTTTTTTTAATGTTTTTTCTCACCATTCTAAGAGCTTTATACATTTTACATGCATAATAAATTAATTAAAAACAATAAAACAATATTACCCAGAGCTATTCTAAAATCTAACTTTCATGAAGGAAAAAGATTAGGGAGAAAGGATCAAAGAAAAAAGAAAAATCACATAATGTCCTCCCTCTCCCTTTAAAGCTCTAATCACATGAAAAGTTCTTCCAAGTCTTCTATTCTTAAACCCAATAAATCGAAATGACTACAATGAAAGATTAAAACATGTCTGATGACAATTTTCCATTCTTCTGGCAGACAACCATTTCTTTTCTTTTCAACATAAAATAGATTTCATCCCTGCAAGACGATATGGCTGTGTCTGCTAAGACACGAAAACAAAGTTAATCTTGGCCTTTTGTGATTCTATTATCTAGGATGCCAATAAAACGAAATTATATCCAAATGTCAACAACTTTCAGGAAATTATTAGTTTTAAGAATTTTGTCTTGGTTTTTATGTATTTTTTACTTAAAACTATGAATATTGTACAATACATTTTACTCACAGGGCTCGTGGAAATTCCACAGTTAAAGAAAATAAGTTTTGACTTTATCTACTTAGAGATTGTTTTATTACTTTTAATCTAATATATTAAACTAGCAGAGCACCCGGCATTGCATGGTCATAAAATACGCTCAAATATGATATTTTAATTTATGCAGATTTTGTATTTATTATCATAGAGCAAATTCTCTTTTGATTATTATGTTGTACCCAATATATTTAATAATGCTTTCAAAAGTTAAAAATAAAAAAAAAATGATTTGGTGTAATCAGCTCGAACCAAAACAAAAACAGTGCTCCAGTCTTAGTGGTTACTGTTTGAGCTATCATCACATGGATAAGAAATAGTTAAAAATGAACAGACTTTAATGTATGAATGTATATTTGCACATGTGTACAAAGCTCTATCAGTTTCCAATATTTTCCAATTTTAACCCGTTAGCAGTTATTTCTCCATAAAAGAATGGTCTCCAAAAAATGCAATCATTTAACCTGCCTCACGCCGTTCTTTGATTTTACGTCTTGGAGCAGATGCACTTTGCAAAAATGGAAACAAACAGACTGACATACATAGTGAGTTTTATAAATTAGATTAAGTCAGTCTCATTCTCAAAGTCAGACCCATATAGCAATGCATTTAACAAATCTACATTTAATCCTGATTAGCAAACTTTTATTCATTATTGTTGCATCATGTTCTTTGCAATTAAAAAAAATGTTGTAATGATGCAACCAGATTTTTCTTAAAAAAAAAAAAAAAAAAAAAAAAAAATACTCGCCTAGCTACAACCACTGTCAACGGTTTCTTCCACTCTGTGTACATCAAAATATAAATGCAAATTCCATCAACAAAATTTCTTTCCTAGAACTGCTCGCCTGTGTAATTCTGTACTGTGAACCTGCTTTCAAGCTGACTACAATATGGTCATCTTCAAATATAATGTAAACAAGTTCTTGTTGAGCCGTCCCTTAAATAATCAAATTCTACACAATTTCCACCATTACTGATAACTACATTGTAATCTCACTAACCATCTTACACTCATTAACCTTTATCCTTGAAAGGCCTTCAGGCCTTTATAAGTAGTAACTTCATTGTAAAAAAAAAAAAATGTCTCCATAATACAAATCTTCCAGGCTGGAATAAGTATGTTTTGAGATACAGAATTTCTTAAAAATGTGCACTTATGCGTTTATGTTAATTGCAGTATATAAACACTAGCAAAGATACCCGCACATTGCTTGGGACTTTGCTGTACTCTCAAGTACCTGCTTTGTGGTTACCCAAACATACAGCAAAGTCCCGACCTTAACAAAAATCTTGATCTTGAAAAATAGTGTGCACCATTTCTAGGTTGGAGACCATCATCATATCAGGTTTGGTCATGATCGATTCAGTGGTTTGAGCTGTAGGAAAGTATATATGCATATGCTATGACCTTGACCTTAAAAATGGTGGGCACCATTCCTAGATGAGGGACCATCATAATGCTAGGTTCGGTCATGATCGGTCTAATGGTGTGAGCTGTAGGAAAGTTGTACACACAAGCACACACACACAAGAACACTACTACTTTATATATATAGATTTTTTTCAAATGGAATCTATTATGGACATTCAACGAGCACATGGTTAATTTATCAGTTGGTATGTTTTTAGTTAGTTTATCACTACTCCAACTGTTAATCGGTTTGTACAGTAAACAGAGATAAAACTTACTAAGAAGCAGGGTTGAAGAGATGAACGTTTTGAAAGGAGTCAGAGTCAAATTCATAAGAATGCTCGAACTTGGATATTTTAATATCTTAAGAATTAAATGATTTTAAAATATGGAGTTGGATATTTTTAAATTCTACGAGTCGGAGGTAGAATTTTGTGAATCCTAAGAGTTGGACATTATACTTTCTCACTCTGAGATCCTTTTAAGGAGTCCCAAAATTTCAATACTTTTACAAAATCATTTTGTTTAACAGTATTCATTCATGAGGTAGACGACACCTTTAATTATTCATATGAGTATTGAAATCACTGCTAGATTATTTCCTTTTTCCAATTTTCTTTTCTTTGTTTTTTGCTGAATGCCAGACATTCCAATATTTCAGAAACTCACATCGAGAGATCTTTTTACGATTCTAACAATCTCTTTAGGTGCAATTGTTTAGATCTCTCTTTCACTTTGTTCACAGAGTATATTTGCTAGGTAGTTTTTTTAAGTTTTGTTTTTATGAGCCCAGTGGCTCCTGTGACTAATGGAATACCTGAAATCTTTCTAGGGTTCCAATTTCTTTTCACACCGTACACAAGATCTTGGTATTTAGTTCTCCTTAGCTCTGTTTAAGCTAATATCATTATCTCCCTTGTTCTTTATCACTGTGTGAGGTTTAACAGCGTTTTCTAAGTATGCAGTTGTAGGCAATGCATAGTCATAGTGTATGACTTGTTTCTTATGTAATTGGAGGCTTTTTTATGTACTCATAAACTGTAAATATGTGTAATCTGGATGGTTTTGGTCAAGTTCAGTATTAAATTGTTAAATTATTTTTTAATTAAAACAATTATAGATAAAAAATCTCCACAGAAAAAATAAATATTGCAGTTTTATGCAGCACATTTATTTCAAAGTCAATTTTATACTTTTTTAAAAGTTTCTACAAGATGAGCTAAGAATCTTGTTACTCATTCCAAAATTGAAAAAAATTAAAAAAAAAAAAAAAAAATAGGGAACAGTTCAGCAATACAAAAAACATTCTGAATTTAGTTCCTGGTACTATCAAATCAGGTTGTCTGCAGATTCTTACTTTCTGACCTAAAATCCACCAAACAGTGCTATTATTTTTTTCTCTTTGAAAAACTCAATCATATTGTGCAAAATAAAAAAACAAAAACAACCGT
The DNA here is from genome assembly GCF_053919585.1 of Euprymna scolopes. Taxonomy (NCBI): domain Eukaryota; kingdom Metazoa; phylum Mollusca; class Cephalopoda; order Sepiida; family Sepiolidae; genus Euprymna; species Euprymna scolopes. The sequence continues at coordinate 39,338,566 of NC_136486.1, read as the reverse complement.
TTTCTTTTACAAAACAACCAAACCAAACACCTTGAATAAATATTTAAAGAAGTTGAAGCAATTAGAATTAAATAACCCAAAAAGGGTTGATATCCCGTAAAACAAAACCAAAACCGAATTCAATTAATTCACTAAAAAAAAAAAAATAAAAACAAGTAAAAACACTAGAAGAACAAGTAATACTGTAATAAAAAAAACATGTAATGGAATCAATTTATTCACTTCCGTTGACATTGTTACACATGTGATATTTTACGAAGCTGTGGTGATACTTCCTCTATTGTCCTATTTTGGTAGGGGATAACAAATACTTTTGAAACTCCGATACTTCAAAACAAAAATGTTGCCATTATTGATGGAATGAATAGACAAGTGATATATCCTAATAATAGAGTAGAGTATAATTTGGAAATCTAAGGAACCGAGAAAGTATATTTCGAAATTTTTTTTTTTTTTTTAACAAGGGAATCACCACTTATCAAGGCCCAGAGGCCACTCGAGGATAAGGGTTAAAGAGTGTACAGTGGTCAAAAGGACAATATAGTAATCGTTAGAAGAGTAAATTTGGTAAATTGGATTACTTAAGGGCAACAGCTCATGAAGAACTTGTTTACATTGCACTTGAAGACGGCCATATTGTAGTCAGCTGGAAAGCAGGTAAACAGAAGAGAGTTCCACAGGTGTGCAGTTCTAAGAAAGAAGCTTTGTTCATGGAATCTACATTTAGATTTAGGTACAGATAAAGAGTGGGAGAAATTATTGATAGTGTTTTCAATCAGACGAGTGTTTCTCGTAAATGTTTGGCAAGGAGGAGACCATAGATTGGGGCTCAGACGATCACTTGCCATGAAAATAACGATAAAACAGATAAAACGTCTCTTCTGTGAATCAAAGTAGTATGATCAATTTTCAAGTGCGACTATCAATTTCTATCAAAATGAAAACCAAAACTTTCTTTGAAGATAATTTTTACATCCGAGTTTTACAAACAGCTAATCCACTTTGGAGGGAAATAAAGATTAGAATTTTAACAGAAATGAAATCTAAAACAAAAATTTTAACAGATACTGTCCTCTGCTAATATCTGTCCATGTGTCCGTTTCGTATTTCACATCTGTAAGTAAACATTTTAATTTTCAAGTTTTAGGATTTCATGTTTTAATATCTCCCACCACCTCACCCCACCACCAAATTTGTAATTTTATCCTCTTATTTAGTATGTCTTGTGATTTATTTTCATGATGTTCTATTTTTTTTTGTGTGAATAGTCAAAAATTAGTCATGTTAAAGTTCTAAATTATTTTTTTTTCTATTGTTTTTTTTTGTCTATTTTTATAGATTATCAATCGCTTTTGGCGTCATTTAATACTGAAACACGATGATTGTATACGATTAGTTGAATACAAGTCATTATTTTACCCAAAGTTCGGTTTATATCTTTCCCAGCAGTATTAATGCTTAATTGTACACAACATATCCAACAGAATTTAAATTTGACAGACAATTCCATAGTCTGCAATGGTATCCATTAGGCTGATTACACATTCCTCTATGTTTGTATATATAAAAATGTAATTTTATTCTAAATGAGAAGTAAGACATTAGAAAATTCCAGAAAAACTGAACGAGATTTGCTGATTCTCAGATAATTGAGTTTTATGTTTTAAGTTACTAAAATCTGCTCATCTCACTCCTACAACGGCCCCATTTTCTTTGTACAAATGTAATGTCTGCTTTAAAAATAAATTCATAATTTTCTGATAAAATTCAAACATAAAATAAAACGCATAAAAAATGTATTCCACTTTTTTTTTTTGTCATTTCATTTGTTAAAATTTTGCATTTTTTTAAAAAAATCATTGCAGTTGCTAAAACATCTTTTATGACAAATAGACATCAAGTCCATAATATAAAAAAAAAGTCGCCTGTGTGTCTAGCTAAAAGTCAGAAACTACATAAAAGATACCAAAAAAGCTGATATACTCTTTTGGCTTATTGCCTCAGACAAAATATAAACACACTTTAATATTCACTATTTTGGGGGTCAACAGGAACAAAATTAGACAGGCAGTAAGGTCGACATTAAAAGAAATTTTTGAAAAATTATTATGTAAATAATTTGTCAACGATTTTTTTCAGTTGCAAAAGCAAACAAAAGAAACTGTAATAGAGAGAAGAAGGGGACAGAGGATAGAAGGAGAAGAGGGAAAGAGACAGATATATAGGAGGTTTTATATATATATATATATATATATATATATATATATATATATAGAGAGAGAGAGAGAGAGAGAGAGAGATGATAAACACACTTCAAGTTTTCTATTTTGATGTACATGATCTTGGGCAACTCTCTCGTTTTCAGAGAAAGAGAGCGTGAACGATAGAGATAGTTAATGAGAGTGACAGAGCGAGAGAAAACGGGAGAGAGAGAGAGAGAGAAAAAACGGGAGAGAGAAAATGAGAGGGAGAAAACGGGAGGGAGAAAACGGGAGGGAGAAAACGAGAGAGAGAAAACGAGAGCGAGAGAGAGAGAGAGAGAGAGAGAGAGAGAGAGAAACAAGAGAGAGAGAGTGAGAGAGAGAGAAAACGAACAAGAGAGAGAACGAAAGAGAGAGAGAGAGAATATAATAAACAATATGAGAAATGTTAGGAAAGGATAAAAAAAAAAATGCCCTGCGAAAAGTTGGTTTAAACAAAAAACTTAAGATTAAAAAAAAAAAAAAAAAAATTAGAAGTCCAAACTGATTTTTATAAGCTATTGTCGCCAGCGGACATTCTTGAGAAATGGATCTGGTTTTCAATAATAAATCCAAGTTTATCTATAATAAAGATAGTAAAAATAGAAAAAAGGAATTCAATAAGGCTCAAATACCAATTTGTTTATTCATTAAAGTCATGTAAATGTTCTTCAGGAAACTGTATGATCAATTTTGAGTATGTCAATAGAATCTTCATTATTCAAGTAAGGAAGTAATTACCAATTTAGATAAGTCAGCATTTTAATCTAAATTTGGGCATTGCTTCTTTAGATATTCTAAATGTAAAGGCTGAATCGTTAGAAAATGACATCCGGACCGTAGTTGAATGGGGACGTAAATGGATGGTGACATTTAATGCTAGTAAGACTAAGCTGCTCTCCTTTAACAATTACAAGAAACCTCTCCAACCACCGGTAACCATGACAAATAACACCCTACCTGAGGATTCTTCCTTCAAACTCCTTGACTTAAAATTCACAGGAAATATGAATTGGAATAAATACATTGAGGACATTGCGAAGGCTACTGCAAGGAAGGTGGGTTCCCTCTGTCGGGTTAGAAAACTGCTTACATCTGAGTGTCCTGTATCTCTATAAGGCCAAATTCGCCCATGTATGGAGTATTGTTGCCACATCTCAACTGGTGCATCCATCACTAGTCTCTCCCTCTTGGATAGGGTCCAAAAAAGGGTCTGCAATCTAATAGGCCCTACTTCATCAACTAGGCTCCAACCCTTGTCCCATCGCTGCAATGTTACATCCCTGTGCTTATTTTACAAGTATTTTAATGGAATGTGTTCTCACTGCACTTGTTCCCCCTCGACGTACATATATCTGACAAATCCAGTTGGCAACAAAATCACACCCCTTCGCTGTTGAGGTTCCTAAATGTCAGAAAGTTTTCTACTCAAATAGCTTCTTCCCTAGAGCAGCTAGACTTTGGAATTCTCTTCCTGCTGCCTGCTTCCCAAACTGTACTGACATGCAGAAGTTGAAATGTAACGTAAACCAACATCTTGTTAATCTTTCTTAGGCATGGTCCCAATTAGTAGCCCCTTACGTCCAAGTGGCAATATGCCTTGTTTGGGGGTGAAGGTGAGTAAAAAAAAGAAAAAAAAAAGAAATTAGAGAAGCAGATATTGGTACTTAGCTTTAAGAAAAGGAACATTATAAATTTAACTTTAGTTTTTCCTTGACCTTTTTTTTAATACTAAAGAGTCACAGCTTATAAAGGTTCGAATGCCACTCTAAGATAAGGATTAATGAATGCCAGGAGATCAACGAGACAACACGAGATGAGATTTGGGTAAAATTTGATTTAAGACGATGGCTCAACAAGAACTTGTTTACACTGAACTTGAAAACGACCATGTTGTAATCAGTGAAAAGGCAGCCTCACGGTATAAGAGTTCCATAGGCGGGCAGTTCTTGAATCATACGCATTATTTATACAATTAATACGTAAAGGATTAGAAGGGGGAGGGTTGGAGTTGGAGTCAAAGCAAATTCATTGCTGTCAAGATTCGGACTTTTAAAAATTAAAAGTGTTACAAATCCCACAACCCTGTTTTGCATCTTGTATGATTTAAACAAAAATAAAGATTCTTTAAATTTTGTCGGTTAACAAAAAAACACAAAAAATAAAATTAGAATCAGAAATTTTTACGAAAAATCAAATTTATATATATATATATATATATATATATATATATATATATATATATATATATATATATATATATATATATATATATATATAATCAAGGAACTTCTCTTGGATTTGTTGCAGGATAAAAACAGCACCAGTTTGGTTTTATCCATAGGAAAAGTACTACTGGTGCTATATGTTTCCTATGAAACAAAATAAAAATATTTTGGTTCTGTATATACATACACGTATATATATATATATATATATATATATATATATATATATATATATATATATATATATATATATATATATATATATAAATGTAAATATACATATATATACATAGAAATGTAAATATACATATATATACATAGAAATGTAAATATACATATATATACATAGTAATGTAAATATACATATATATACATAGTAATGTAAATATACATATATATACATAGTAATGTAAATATACATATACATACATAGTAATGTAAAGATACATATACATACATAGTAATGTAAAGATACATATACATACATAGTAATGTAAATATACATATACATACATATGTATATATATATGTATGTATATATATGTGTATATATATATGCATATATGCATATATATATATATATATATAAATACATAGTAATGTAAATATATATATATATATACACACATATATATACATAGTAATGTAAATATACATATATATATATATACACACATATATACATAGTAATGTAAATATACATATATATATATATATATATATATACACACACATATATAATGTAAATATACATATATATATATATATATATATACACACACACACATATATAATGTTAGGGTAGGTCGATTTTTAACTTTTTTCTAAAAATCAAAAACGTTAATGGACCGAAAGTTGTGTCTATACCTATTGAATACTCATACCAAAAATTAGATTTGAGTCTTCAACGGTTTTTTGCGAATTTTACATAAAAGATTTTAAATAAACACGGGCGGAAAACCCCTCGATTTTGGTGGATTTAGCCTAAATATTGACCTCAAAACTAAATAATTTCAGCATTTAAGCCAAGAAATCTTATTTTATTTGATGGGAATATAATTTGAAACAAAATTATAAAAAAAAATTCAAATTGAAATTTTAGCCCCCCCCCCCACTTAACTGCGCCGAGTTTGCTATTATTTAAACAGAAATTGTTGAATGTATTGACAAAAATTTTTTCCTGATATGAAAATACAACAAGCAATTATGGAAAAACAAATAATTATTTATTTTTAATATAAAGAATCAGAGTGTTCTAAATAAGAGCCCTTCGATGAAAAAGCGGGTTTTAATTGTTGGCACAAAACTTTCCCAAGTATGTGTCGGTGCCTTGCTTTAAAGCCGTATATACATTGAGAAGCCTCTGTCACCAACTTAACTGCTCGTTCAACACCTTGGGAATGTGAAGGGAAATCTGGCAAGTCAAGCTTTTCGCCTGTTGACAATGAACTCTCTAATTCACTGTCAGAAAAGTCTTGTGTAAGTGGTGGCTAACAGACTCCATTTACTGACAAATCTATTAAATTTGTCCAGTGTAGAGCCTTAAAGTTGATCATCGGGATCTTTTAAGTCTTTTTTTGGCTGGTTCCCCTCTTCTGAAACAATATAAAAAATAATTTGAGTTTAATCTTTAAATGCAATTTATACTGCTTTAATAAGATTTGGTGAAATTAAATGTAATCTTTAAAATGTCACAATAAATTGATATAAGTTTTATATGAAGAAATATTAACTTACCTAATGGTCAAAATTCTTTTTATTCCCTCTTCTCTTACTTCAAGTTCATCTGATTTTACCAAAGAAAATCAAATATTTTCTGGCAGTAATGCAAAAGCATTAAACTGAATGTTTTTAAGTGTAATTTTTTTTAATTTCAGTTGGTTGCTTCTGTATTCTCTGAATCATATTATAAATGTACATTTGTTGGTGGTTGAATTTGTTATTTTTTTAATGTCAAACCAACAAATCGCATATACATTTACAATAAAATTGATCAAACCATGCAATTTGGTTGAAAGATTATGCGGATATGTCCCACATGAGCCTGATAGCCAACGTTAACCATCTAGCTTGGTCCAATTTTCCAGGATACAAATCTAGGGTCTACCTTACCTCTTGAAATCCCAACTGTATACTCGTAGAGCAGTCTTTGGTCATTACTTAGACTATCCTTGTCTTCAAATTCACACTTCAAGGGATTCCCAACAGCGAAAAATGCTACTTGTGGTAAATTATGGCAATCATTTGCACATAATTTACCCAATGGACCACTGAATATTGTGGGGCTTTTTGTGGTGCCATCTAAATGTTTGAACAAATCCCTAAATGGAAGTTCATTCTGGTGTAAGGAGCAACCAATAGTATGAAGATTTTTAAAAAAAATTTTTTTCTAAAAGTGTAACCAGGCCACCTTCATAGCCTGTGTTCGCATTTGTGTTGTCAACAAGGACAGCCTTAATGGTGCTTAAACTTTTGAATTCCTCTAAAACATCAGCCACTTGCTCTGCAAGAACATTACCAGTTGCTCCAGTATCCGGAAAAATTCGGTGAGTCAAATATAGACTCTCATTTGCTGTTTCTTTTGTTGTTGTGAGGTGACATTCAGATGCTTTGGTTTTTTTCACAAGTTGAAATCCATTTACATCCACTGATTCTTTGTAGAGCAGTGTATCTTTGTCTGTCCTCCCATCAACACCTATACAAAGAAGATTTTCCATATTTTTGCTGTGGTTTTGATAGGTATCTGCGTTTACTTTAGCGTTTGCCCTATCAATTTTACATTTATCCATATAGATATTCTTTATATCTATATTAGGGATAAGAAGGCCCATGGCCCTCAAATCCAAGAGCAGGGCATTGCCAAGACTGGCTCCAAGATTAGAGGATATATCACCCCTGACTAATTCAAGAGCAAACCCTGGAATTTTTGTAAGGTTATAGGGCACTTTGAGAGGACTATCTGGCTGTATGTAATCTGCTTCATCACTTGGAGAAGATGAGTGACTTAGAGATGTACTTGGAGAAACATAATCTTGAATAGATGATGTTGATGCTGTGGGAGATGTTTTTTGTTGGATTTCTCTTTCTCCTTTTCTTTTACTTTTTTTATTGCGGTTTTATCTATTGGACCAAGTTGGAATGTGCCCTTGGGCCCTATTTTACTCCTTTGGTCTTTTAAATATTCTCGGTCTTCCGTAGGAACCTTGAATATCAGATTAAAATGAAATTTACTAAGATTAAAAATACGGTTTAATATATTAAATTAAAAATATTTTACATGTAAAATAACATGAAAAAATTGATTTAAATATATATTTCAACTGTAGAAACCAAAATCAGACTTTGAAAAACACTGAATTTTGAAATATAAATAAATGACAATAATTATAAAAAGTTTAAATAGTTTAATAGTTGTGTTTAATTTGTTAAATTAAATATTTTAACAGTATGTTTAATTTGTTAAATGAACTATTTTATTAGTATGTTTAATTTCTTAAATTAATTCGTGTAAATTCGAAGGTTAAAAAATGTAAACAAGGGGCAGATAAATACTACCGGTGATAGTCGAAAAAATATCCAATAAATAAAACTTCTTTTACTAAGTCGCCATTT